>NW_020170573.1:0-26235 GCF_000524195.1 Echinococcus granulosus | reverse complement strand
ACTTCTCCATTAACTGGATAGAACCCGAACAGATACGACTGGGCAGGATTGAAGTGAGGTCGACATGGCAAGAGGGAATAGACACGAAATCCTACCGCATGCAAAAGCATGTTGAATCACGCCCTTCGTCACATGAATCTGCTTTTCGGTCAGTGCTCCTGCGACTAGCTATCGTCACGCTTGACGGCCTGCCCATTTCTTCGTCACCCAATACAGTTCCCAAACAGAACGAAACTCCGGATTCAGTGGAATTGCCAAGCAAAATCAGTGACGTTGTGATGAAGCATCTCCCCAGTCGCATGGGAATTCGATGATTGGTGCGGTTGACGTGTGGATGCTTCGCTTACACCACCGATCACGTTGTAATAGCTGAAGTGGGATGTTGACCAAGGGGAGTGCCGGGGACAATACTCAAAAGAGGAGAGGCCATGTAACACCTAAATTGTTTGTGTAACTCTCGGTTTTAATAAAGAGCTCAATTAGAAGCACGACAATTGTACTTTCGCCAGGTGGGCTAGCCTCCGGGCCGTGGCAGTAGCGCCCAGGTCCTTCTGTAAGTTGACAATACATACTTTGCCCAAACATTCTCTTCCTTCGTCTTCAGGGAAGCCTTGCGGCGCCACATAAGTTCAGTTGAATTGAAAATCTGGTTACGTAAAGTACGAAATTCAAGAAGTACTTTAGAGTACTTTCGTACCAATTTTCTTGATAATTTACACACCCCCATTTTTTGTTTTCGATTTAATGGCATTATGATAAACTTGCTGATAAAAAGCAGAACGTGTATCATGGATCCATGTTTTCCTTGTTTCAAGAATGACTGCAATCACGCCTTTATCTCATCAATAAAACGGTAAATAGTTTCTTGTTTGTCCACTTGTTAGCTAAAGACTTCCCCTGTGAAATGACAAAACAACTGTTTAGTCTTTTTTCCCGTAGGCAATAGCAGAAACTCCGGTTACTTCCTCATAAGGTGACCTCTCACTAACCATGTCCCACTGGTGTGGAATTGTTGTCTTTCCCTCATTTATTTGCCCGTATTCATTTATTCATACACCCACCACCATCTTGCCATAGTTAAGCTAGTCTACCTGTCTACCAGATGTAAATTCAAGCATTTCTGAATGAATTTCAAGTTCTTAAACCTAAATACAAAGTAATTCCTGCCTTTTCACTAATAACTAGTCAATTTGACCGAGTAGATGTAATGTAGTTTAAATGTAGACCGTTATACGCTACTATGGTGCCTGATGGGTCCTCCTGATTAACTGGCGGTCGGTAAGTAGTTTTTTTTCTCGCATGTCGCTTCGCTCTCCCCCTTGTACATCACTAAATCCAAGGCTCTGTTCTTCTGGTAGTTCCACCTCCTAGACCCAGATCTATGTCAACAGTAAATTTCGCAAAAAAGGAATGGCTGACGTGAATAACATTCCACACATCAGGTACGATGTGAGAGAGGGCAGAAGGGAAAAAGTAACTGATGCACCGACTCATTGGGATGCTGTGTTGAATGCTAACATCCAGGCGGCTTGATTATGATGCCAATGTTCCTTCTCCGTATACCGCACCTTGAGGCACGATGAAAACGCTGTAACTCACTTCTAGTAACAAGAAGGCGGACGCTGAGTAAACATAGCCTCCCTCGTTTGAGGGGCACCGGAATTGGAGTCCGGGATAATGAAAACGATGGTTAAAAACGAATGTAGTGACCAAATTTAGGTGATTGTAGAGATAAAAAGGCCGTCTTGCATATTTACGCATCTAAGATTGTAAGCATAGGTTTACTTTACTTATTCACGATCCCAAGAATTCCATACCGTTTTACTCGAGTGTACGGAGAAAAGTTCCCAAATGGTGATATAACCAAAGCCAAATGTTAATTTTAATAATCTAACGCCTGTCAAACTGATTCAGTTTCAGCTTAAGCATTGGAGGGAATGTAAAAAAAATAAGGACAAGCCAAAACATTTAAACCGCACATTTACCAAGCCAATATTTTTGGAGAATGGCCAGAAGCCCTTTCACCTCTAACTAAGCAAGAAGCACGTTCTTGCCTCGTAGACAAAAGTCCTACCGATATTTATGTATGTTTCGTCAGGAAATTGATGCAAGCCCATAGAATGCAGTAAGAATACTTGCAACTTTTATATCGTCTACAGCACATGCTGAAAAAAAAGAGTCAGAAGTATTAAAAGCAGACGGGAAAACTTCCGAAACAATACTAAACGTAGGTACCCAAGTATTTAGGCAGTGAGTCGTACTGTACAGAAATAATAGAAAGATTTTATGTCGTAAAGCGACAGATGGGTATCCGGTGCTTTCGAATCTGTGCTTCACCTTTCTAGTATTCCATCCTTACACGTACCGTGAGTCTGGCACTTCGCCAAAATCTCCGAAAGACAATTGAGAGTTAAAAATGCAGCAAAAAACACCCGTTTTTAAAAAAAAAACGGATACCACTCTGTTTCAAATCAGCCAGTCAACGCAGCGCGGATCGAGCGATCGATTAGCTGCTCAAAGTCACGTGGGAGGTGGAGCGAAGTCAAAGTGGCCCAAGATAGCCCAATGATCAGAGGGGAAGTGTGAGCGCCCCGGCACTCGCTCAAGGCCACGCAGCTCAAAATCCACCGGACGTAGTCCACCTCCAAGCACATGTAGTCGATCGAAGCGCATACCGTAGGCGGGCGGACGGCTGTGAGGACCGTTCGACTGCGGGTGGTCCAGCTGGAGGTTTGGATTGCGCCGCGGATCCCAGGTCGCCTTGGCCTCGGGTCGAGCTCCACACATCTCCCACACGTCCACCATTCCCTGCGGTAGTCCGCCCAGCTCTTCGATCTAAAAAAAATGATTGTCAAGATGTTATCCGCGGATTTCATTAAAATGCGTATGTGAGCTCATCACAGCTGAAGTTTCCCGATGTGTGCTAATTGTGAAACTACACGCACCATTCTACAACTCATAAGGCGATACCATCTACTGGTCCAGCGAATTCTGCTACCTAAATTGACAAGTAAACTGGGAAGTGGAGACTTACGCTAACCCAATTTTGGAGCAAATTCCAATCTATCACCTCGACCCAAAACAAAAGGCGTTTCTCCCATTTTTAAATGTCTTCAGGAGTGGTTGTATGCAACTCTCGTAAGGATGATTGGGACCTTTAATGCAGGCATTCGTCAGTTCATCAGTTCACTCCAGCTGAACGCACAGAAGATGAGCCAAGAATGATCGTGTTCACAGATTAAGAAGATGTTCTGGTGACAAAAAATATAACAGCGCATTAATGTATTAGAAAAAACTCCCGCCGGGGGATCTTATAAATTGCCAAGCATTTTGCGCCGAAAATCCACAAAGCAGTATCGCTATTAGCTAAATATCGCCTTCAAAGATAATCAAGATTCCCCTTCGCACAGCCACCACCTCATCTCGAATGTTAACCACTGATCTCTTGAGAGATCTGTGACTTTATGCAGAAAGGCCGATTCATTCTTGTTTCGACGATACATTTTAACACAGGCACAACTGGGTTCTTAGGCTTGCAGAGCATCTATTCGTAAAATGCGCCCTGGACAATTTGTTAAGGAAGAATTTAGTCCGCTAGACGGTGACAGAAGAAGGGAAACAAGGACACTTTGTATTCAGAATCGATCTCGATTTATTCCAGTCGCAGGTGATACGCTTATGCCAAGTGAAACTGCTTTGGTGAATTGTACTGGTTATTGTGAACTTGTAGAAGCCTATTGACGACCTGCGGTTCCATCGAAGTGACAACAAATCACTCAGTTCAATTTTCCACCGGTACTGCCAAATACCTTGCACTGTGAATCCAAAGCGACTCGAAGACTATCTACTATCTGCTTTCCCACATTGGTCTTTATGGTAAATATTCAAGTCACCACAACGAGGCAAGGTGAACTCTCACATCAAAATTCTTCCCGTCTAAAGTGCGTCATACATCTTTTTCCACCCCGTATGCAAGCACACTTTCCTACTTTATCAGTACATGCCGACTGAAGGTAAGACGGCCATCCACATCCAATGGCAGATCTTGCGTTATGGTGTGTAAACGAAGGCTAGTTTAGAATGAAAGGGACTGGGTCTGCGGCAGTGATGACCGTTTTCTATCGGTCTTAGTGACACTACATCACAGTACTGGCAACCACCCCAATCTGTCAATAATTTATTGTTTTATAGTTACAAGGAAAATTAAATCAGAACCATGTCCCACTTTGAACCAAGCCTCATTTTCAATCCCAGATGTGTCTACAGCAGGATGTTAGTAAATAGATGCGTGTTTAGCGTTAAATGAATAATTCCTTTGTAAATTTTGATCACTTTCTTTCGAATGCTATGGCATCACTTACAGGAAAGTCGTCATAACCAGCAAATCGCCTCAAATATTATGTAATCCATTATGCCATTAAGGAAAAAACAGAATGGGTCTTCCTCTCTTCCTGATTATATGAAACAATGCCAAACATTTCGACCACTGCTGTTTTAGCTCAATCTTACGCTTATTTAAATAAAAATATGTGTAACCTGCAAGTCTACGGCAGTGTATTAAAGGCGGTTTGTAAGGTTATTGAATAATTTTAAAAATTTCAGTGTGTAATCAAATCAGTGTTATCTCTTTAGCACCCACCTCCTTATCGCGAATGTTCAAGTCGCCACAGAGGATGCCACAGAGCGGGCCGTTGGCAGAACTGGAGCCAGGATGGATAGCGGCCTGCATGGCCCCCCAAGCGCGTTTGAGTTGGTGCATACGTTCTTCAGCAAACTGGTTACAACTCTCCAGGTGCGACGTCCACAGGCGAACCCGCAGTGGTATCTGCTCCCATTGCCGGGCCCTTGGATTGGTGCGTAGAAGATGTGGCACGTCGAGGACCACATCCACACTCAGGAGGATACGTTGCATCGTCGATCCGGGAAAAGGAATTACCTATGATTCGGAATCACACGTCTAGTGGCTTTCAAGAATCGTTGCCAGTTAAGAGAAGCGGTAAGCTCGAGTGAGTGGAGACAGAGGCTGGCAAGTAAATGAACTGTCAGTAAAATGGAGCTCTGAATGTCCAATGATTCGGCACGGTCTCTGTCCCTTCATCATGCATCCGCCAACTCTTCTACACCTTTGTTAACAGGTGTGCTACCAGAGTCTCATGGGAAAATCATAGCCACCCACATGTTTTTCACTTTAAACATGTAACAAAAACATGTACTACCGATACCCACCTGAGAGCTGCTTAAAAACTAAAAAAACTCCGATATTCTTGGACTAGGAATGTCCTGCAACTGTTTCATGGTTTCGAACTTAATATAGCTGTTTGTGACACGACTCGGTAAAACCCGTTACCACATTTCACACAATTTTGACACGAGTCTGAGGTATAGAAAAGGATGCGCCACTTGTGTGGAATAATAATATTGAAAAGGGTAGCTAAGCCACTTTCATGCTTGTACCTTTAATAGCGTCTTCAGAGATAATCTGAACACCGGAACATAATTTAGCAGAAGAAAATACATTTCAATGGTAATAATAACTGTGCAGCCTCTCACGATTCGACTCACGCTAGTGGCACAAAACTGTTTATTCTGCTCCAGGCTAATAGCATCCCACGCCTTAAACACGCTTTTAAACAAAACTACCTCCTTACTCTCAATCTTATAACGTCTTCAAAAATAACTGAGTTAGGCCTAAAGGCCGTGAGGCGTAAAAGCAAATAATCATACAAAATATTAGAATTCGGATGCCCTATTATGCCTCAGCTTTTGATATGAAATTACCCATCTTCCAAAAAATAACTTACGGCTCACTATAGCTCGAAAAAGTTGGATGAACAATAAAAACCAATTGCACCTTACCGTAAGGTTACAATTAATTCACAAATCTCATATATTTCAAGAATTTTCTAACTTCTTCGAAAGTAATTATAGAATGATAATCTAACCCATTTTACATGAAATGGAGGAGGTGAAGCAGACTACCTTGAAGGTGTCGGGGAGGATGGAGAGACCGGAGTGCTTGAGGATGCAGATAATAGGAAAGTAGTCGCGCCTTTGAACGTCCTGAGGATGGAAGACCTCATAAAGCGAGGTCAATTGCTCCTTTATGTAGGCCAAAGACTCCTTCACCACCTCTTGCAGGCAAACCACGTGGAACTTCTCGCTGCAAATCGCAAAGCACCGAAATGCAATTCTGGTACCTCCGGATGGATCCAAAGGAGAAGCACGTGATGTTAATTCAATCTCAGTTCTAGCTTCAATGAGGTATCTAATTTAAATAGCCATATTTTCATGATTCAAGTTCTAAAAGAAAACTCATTCAGTTCAATAGGCTAAACGAAGAAATATGGAGGCTTGTTCAGAGGATTTGTATGAAGTATTGCTATTCAAAATCAATGCTAAGCGGAAATTAAGTGTACAAATAAACTGACATCTCTCTGAAGATATGACAAGTTTAAGAAGGCATAAAGTGATTAGTGCAAAACAGTTGTTAAACATACCTACCCACAGAAATCAACTACACACACAAACGAATCCCACCTATCAAAAGACAAGTTGCTTGCATCACTTGCCACATTTTGTGAGTCCGCACTGCAGGATAGAAAACAGGAAATCCGACCCCCCTCACCTTCTAATAAGCGCGACGACCGCGGGTGTTCGAAAGTCGCGCGACTGCACACTTAGTCCATCGATATTCCAGGAGAGCAGACGAAAGAGGTGTGCGTGCTGCTTGTCCACCACTTCCTCCGTCTCTTCCCCTTCCTTTGCCACTACCAACTCGTCACTGTCCGAGGTCAAATCAATAACGGGTGCGGAGGACCAGGATTGGGGTTGGGGTCTAACGGACACGAAAAAAAAAGCCGTTAGAAAAGCGCCCTACCAAAATACTTGTTGCTGTTTTATAAGATATTTCTGAGGTCGAGAAATATCAAAAGTGATTCAAAAAAGGATGGAAATGGGAGTAATTATTCGAAATACGTGTCTTTAAATCCAAAGCCTACATTGGTGCTTTAATCCTCTACCCACAAGATCATCTTTATGACATTTTAGGTGAACGTCAAAAGTTCTTCTGGAACCACCGACAATAAAAGAAGTAGGTGACTCAATCTAGGGACCAGAGACCATAAATGACGTCTTTTTAACTTGGATTGATTGCAAATAAAGCATTTTTCTGTTACGTCCTTCATAAACACGCAGCACAGTGTCTGAATAACACTCTTAGGCGGCCACTTAGACAATGTGAAAATAGGTGGGGCACATAGGTCCCTAAAATCTGAAATAAGTAATCTGTGTTTTCTTATTTTCCCACAGGATTGGGCGTGGGCTTTTTGGCTTCGTTTCTTTCTTCCAAGCGCTACCATTTGTTTCGGGATCAGAGGCACGGATTTAACGCTTATTCATAAACAATTGTGCCTTCTAGTAGGGTTGCGTCTTGAAGAAGCACTCCTTCTACCACCTATTTACAACTGCATTTCTTCCAAAATAAAATAACTTCTAAGAATATACTCAATCGTCAATCTCCTACTGAGGTATATTTGCAGTTCACTTGGGTATGCGATTTTCGCGCGATGCTCGTGTTTTGAACATTCACCACCACACTACCGGTTTTAAAATCATCTCCTTGACAAAGATTTCCCATCTCACTTTTCACATTTTGAGGCAGGAGCTTGACTAAAAGTATGCTCTTCAGTCAAGCACATCCAACTTGTTGGAATAGCTGAAGCACTACTCTGACATAAACCACTTTCGATGCCTCTGATGACAGCATGATATCGCAGTTAAAACAAAAGATAATTCACAATGCGAACTCTGGGCACGAAGTAAATCTTTTCTCAAAACGAACTTTCAAAGAAATACATCTTCAATCGAAAAATGATTCAAAATTATGGTGTGTTTGAGGATCAACCCCCCTTCTTCCTCGTAGTTCAGTAGACTGATATTTCCGTGGGATAAAAGTAAATATGACCTTTGTGCATTGCTCTATTCCTTCAATGGCCTTGCTAAGCCAATCAAGACATCAAATTCGGATATTTTATGAAATGAAAGCCTCACTACCTGCTTCTCTCTGGTAAACCGCCCATGGTCTCGTAGAACCGCTCAACTGCTGCCTAAAGTGGGAAGTGCAGTTAATAATTGTTTATACACATACTGATAAGGTTTAAGTAGAAGCATTTGACTTTACCTCGAGGTTCCAAGATACCTGTTGGAGGAACATCATGGCTAGGGCGTTGTTGGTGTTGGTGAGCTGGGAGAACAATTCGCAGCGCTTAAAACACTCGTCTTCTGAGGGAAGATCATCCGGACTATCAACGTCCATGGCGTTTATCAATCTGAAAGGCAAAAAGCCATGTATCAACCTCCATTCTCTACATTTCCTACCGATTCAATCGTCTAATTGAAACGTTGAGACTTTTGGCAGCCAATGTCGCTGAAAACTACATAATCTCGATTTGGACGACTTTGTTTTCTCTGTAGAAGACTACAGAAAAATCACAAATCGCTCAACCAACTTAGATCTTGGTCCAGCTTCGTTAAGGAGTGGACCTATTTCACTTACTTAATGACTGACGCAAAATGAATGACGTTCGATGGGACAAAATGATGCAGCTAGGCCGGTTAGTCTATACAGGCGGTCACCTCACACCACACAGTGCATCGGGAAGAGAGGGTAAGTTAGGATAGCAAAGGCACCTTTTTCAATACGAGTGCATATGAGGGGTAACTGTAAAAATGATCACAACGAAAACAGTAGTGGAAGCAGTAGCAGTGGCAGTGTGAGTAACAACAACTCTAATAAAATTTTTATTCAAGGAGGAAGAGGACACAGGGGGAGAGAGGTAGGTATATCCCCATCAAAACAGTACGGCGCGTAGGGATACACCAGAAGCTGCATAAATGCATGTCTTATAAAAATGCAACAATAAAAGATGGAGACAGAGAGGGAGAGAGAGAGAGGAAGAGCAGCTCGCTCAGCTAATCGGTTTGCAGATTGAAATCGATAAGGGAGGGGACTGAAATGACAATAACATGAGAATGGCGGAAGACAGTATAGGTGGTGAGGGTGGAATGAATCATAGATCTCGGTTTGTGAGCGGAGTAGCAACGCGGTTCCGAAGATCAGTCTCAGCCGCCTGTTCAAGGGAGACCGTAGAAGAGGCGACAGAAGTGTTGGAGGCTTCCCTGCGATGTCCTGGCTTGAAATCGACTTCTTCGGTGCTTGAGCTGTAGAGACTGCAGATGGAGTTGGAAGTGGAAGAGGTCTCCGAAATAGCTCGCTCCGACTGACCGCGCAGGCGAATGAGCTCGTTCTTGTAGTCCTCGTAAATAGACACGAGTTTGGGATGGTGGCTGCTCATTGCCTGGGCCAGATAATCTATAAAGCGAAAACTAAAAGCTTGTCATCCAACCATTTTCACCTTGACAAATGGCAGAAACATTAATCTGCGAGAAGCCATGCATATTTCTATATATTTTGATGGGATAGCCAAGCAAGATAATAGTTGACCAAAGGTCATAGATAAAAAGGATCTCATTGAACTGCTCATATGTACGTATTAGAAAGTAAATAAACTCAAGGAGACGGAGTCAACCCACAACTACAGGGACAAATTTGCGTTATAAATTGTGGGAGAGCCAAGAAATACTTCTGATTTTTAAATTAAGGACCAGAATTTTCAAAAAACAGATCGAAGAGAATTGCCAAACTCGCCCATTCATCTCCTCGAACAGTACAAGGAGTCATCCACTTAGGCAAAACTCCTCCTGAAGTAAAGAGCTTCAAACACTACACCTTGATATCAGCACGAAAGTATCTTCAAGGGAATTTGTGGTTGCTCATAAGTTAGAAAAAGCGTCACCGTTTTGGCAATCAAATACGAAAGGTGACAATGACAAATCAGGGTTTTCAGTGGAGTAGACATGCATAAAAGTAGAATGCTCCCCTGGCAGAAGTACAGGCAAAACCAAAAACCATATTTTTTATTGCATAAGCAATAGCAGCCAGTGCAGGCGTCGTGATACAGTCCGGTGCAGTCCAGACACCGTTACTCAGGGTGACTGACAACAGCATTTGGTGGATGTCGAAGTTTGTCGTGGACGAAGGTGTAAAATTCGCGACTACTCATATCAACAGAAGACTTCAGACACTGTTTGTGTGGAGATGAGGAGCTCAACTCCTCAGCAATAAGACATGACTCAATGGTGTAGATGTTTCAAGGACGGTTTCAAGTGTATCTATCAGTGGCGATCTCGACCACCATGGTTCGTTGCCAGTCTGTGGGTGGAGCACTTCACTTCAGACGCCTAACTAACAAATGGCCAGCTATGCAATTGAGTAAGACAAGATTTTCCATGGGGACGGCAAGCATGACCATTCGCGTATACTCGCGATTTTGAGACGTGAGCGTACTCTGGGTAAGAAAATAACCTGACACAAGTCGACTGTCTCAATACAGTTTAGACAATCTGCTGATCCTCATTCGTCAAAGCTTTTGGTACAGTAGTTAGACACTGGTACACGAGGCGATGTGCAAAATGAACGCAAGTATCACCAATTGGGGACTATTCACCTCCGCTCACTGTTGTAAATTCAAAATTTCGGGTTCACTCGGGCACCGTTCGTACCAGTAGCTTTTCCATAGGTTGAACGGAGTAAAAATACTATACCAGTCTGCAAGAAAACTTGGAAATAGCACCAATTTGTCAGCCGCCCATTAAAAATCCAGCCCGAGCAAGTTTAAACAAAACACTGGAGACGTAGTAGCCAGGAGGAAAAAAGGTAAAGAAAACTGAGGTCCTTTAAACGAACCCGGTGTAATGACGTCAGGGTGGTGAGAGCCCTCCTTGGTGCCGCCAGAAGGCAGTAATGCAGTGACCTCCTCGGTGGAGAGGTGATATGAAGCAGTGAGAAGACGAACCGCATCATCCGCTGAAATCGATCGCGAGGCGAAATTATCCGTGCCGTCACAGCCACCGTCCCCGATAGGTACAGCAGTAGAGGCACAATTAGTGGTCGTTGTGTCAAAAACCTACACCATGAAGGAATAGACAAAACACAGTTTAAATGCCCTCACGCTACGAAACTTTGCTTATCATGTTCAAGAATACCTGTTGAACAAAAAAACGGACCTTCCAGATCAAATTTTCACTGGTAAAAGTGAATGGGCTATCGTAAAACCAGCATGCCGCTAAATGCTATTGAAAATATCATGTAGATCTGTGCACAGATTGTGTGTGCGAGATAGAGAGCTAGCCGAGCACGACGACGAGACTTCGCATCACAACTAAATTTAAATTGAGAAAAATAAGGCACCAAACTTACGTTTACACAGAAAGTTAGGAATTATAAATGATATTAATATCTGTTTGACCACTGAAGGTCACGAGGAGGGAGAAGTGATGAAGTAAGAGCAAAAAACGAAGTGTAAAATACACCAGGCGCGCAAACAGCGAATTGGTACATTGGAGATTAAAGCTAAGTAAGCGCTTCAGAGCACAGGTCTGCACGGGAGAGAGCGGATTGACAAACGGGGGAGAAAACATTAAGCAGAAAACTTGCCATGCGTCAGGAATTCGCTGACTACCTATTAGAATGACAAAATCTTTCACATACCGCAAAACCACCCGAATTTTCCCGTCCTCTAATCCTTTTACTGCTATTGCACAAGAAATCACTAATTCACAGTTTTGATATAATAGAGTCACTTAAAGATAGCTGAAATCTAACACTGCTTAAAATCGAGTTCCTCAAAAGGCAGCATCAAGATTCTAGCCCTAAAATCCTACATATTGTAGTCAAGCATGTGCTGAGAGAAGCAATGTGGGTTAAATATACATAGGAAACTCATCTGCTGAATGATAGAACCTACCTGAAATGCCAGTTGCATAGCAACAGAGGGCGAAGACGAGAACATTAGGAAGCAGAGATGAACGACCAAGATACGAATGTCCGGGTGACCATTAGAGGCCTAGCAGAACACATACAGAAAGACAAAGCACTTTAGTCTGCTGTACAATTGTCATAACCTTCAACTCTCCAATTCATACAATATCTAAGGGACGCCCGCCCTCCCACCAATGGAATAATCTATGGGTAGTCTCGAAGGTTTGAATTTACTCTGTTGTGCACGCCAGACGGAGGTCCTTTGATCCTGCTATTTAACATAGACAACCGACCTATCACATGACTTTTGGTGTTTATGTACCATTAGGTGTTACAGACTCCGTGTCGAATGCACAAATAAATTAGCCTTACTTTAGGAAGCGTAGCCACCACCTTTCGAAGCAGGGTGACTTTGTCTCGCGGCGTGTCTCTGGTAGCCTCGCAACCAGAGGGCAGGAAGATGTAGGCCAATTTAGAGGGTGTCAAGGCCTCAGAGCACCCTGCCACCATAGTTGTCGCGTACCACTCGCGCGCAGCCTGGGCCATGGAGAGGAGACGTTCAGTCACGTAGGCTACCTGGCTGGTTGAGATTTGACCCTCGGATCGAGGCTCGCGGAACCTGGGAGGACGAACAAACGAACTAAGCCTTGGCATTTCCCAAATTTGTTCGCTTTCCCAAAACAAACACAACGAAATTTTGGACTACACCGATTCGATATATACTTGTAAATCACATGTTAGTGGTGCATGTAACCCTGTTCTAGAATTGCAAGAGTTACGTTGATGATACAATGGGTAAAAGATAAGCGAGAAAAAACTGAAACTAGCAGAAGTGTTCCGGAGACCTCACGGTGCCCTAGCAGGACCAAGAAAGGTTGACCTTTAGTTCTTAAAATTGCGTTCACGTAAATACTCGAGAGATGGTGTTTTAACTTCGTTCTGCGTTCAGCGTAAGCCCTCTCTATTACCATTTCCGCAAACAGTCTTTGTGAAAAGAAATCGCATGAAGCGAAGTGACCAATTCCCACCCATCTCAAATAACGTTAACTTCTTGTTAATGCTATTCCGACAAAACCGAGAAGTTATGGAACACGCAAGCGAATCTGTAATACAACTAGTCGTCTGTGTTCCAATTATAGACTAAAATGGCGTGCATCCACGAGCCCAAAGTCTAGATTCATCAATTCATCTTGATGCATCCATTATTAAGTCAAGCATTTGGAGGAAAGCCTCTATTTATCATGAGGAAATAAGAATCGGGAGGTGTTAGTGGTTAAGCAATTCATTTCCCATTAACCAACTTGCTTGCGCAAAGCATAGCATTAACTCTAATTCAAAGGGCAAAACAATGAGGTAGGACCTACAGATACTTTGTGAGTTTGCCGTACTCATTGATATGACAGGCCATGGGGAGATTAAACTGGATAGCCTTACGAATGCGGTGACAGTCATCGAAACTGAGTTCCGTTGTGGGGAGGTTGGCGGCCCTGGAAAAAGGCGGGGGAGAGAATGGTACTAAACAACTCAGACGAACCCTAGCAGGTGGAGATTATAATGTCCACTTATTCTATTCAATCATGGGGAGTAGAAAATATTGTCTTACTGGCATTCACCTGCACTGGGCTCTCAATTTTCCACTCTAAAGTGATGGTGTGGCGCCCGTGTTAGTCATACTAGCACGGACACCTTTGATAAAAACTCGGATTGAAATATCAGATAAGGCCGAAACGATTAAAGTATTGGCAAGAAGCACGGGTCAAACCACCCTGTGAAACAGGCAAACACTCCCTACATATCCTCCTCTTATCGTCATTGCAAAAAATTTTTTGAGTGCAACCCATTGATTCCCAGTTTATTTAAAAGTTTTCAAACAGTAACAACTTCAGTGCGAAGTTACGATTTTATTAAGCTTCCGCATGAATGTCCGAGTTCGTACAATTATCCACTCGCGTGTGATAAAGGCCTCATTTAGGGTTTAAAAAAAATCACAAACTTGCTTTTCATATATTAAGTGTATATAATGGATGGCTTATGAATGAGCAAACACTCGTCCATCGCGCAGATCTTATCCAAAATTGATTATAATGAAAAAAAACCAGAACTTACTTGGCCATCACGGCACGCACATTTTTAGCATAAAGTTGAGGATCTTCTTTCTCCACTTCATTGGGGATATAGACCGGTAAAAACTGATTAAAGAAAACAAATTAAAAAATAGTGCAAATTAATCGGGCTGAAAGTGCCAAATCTATGGACCCCATCTACAAAAAGACCTCTAGCGGCAGTCTGATCATCTAAGAAAGTTCACCTCAATTTCCAGTGTTATGTAAGGCTGAAGAGCAGTAAGCCAGAGCAGCTCGAGTCTAGAAGAAGCAGATAACAATAACCGCCTTGAGTATGACCTCAATAAATGACAATGAAATTTGAGCACGAGTTTGACTCACATCCCGGGACCATCCCATGTCCATGTTATGCTATCCTGTAATGAGAAAAAAGCCTCAGTCTCCGGCTGGATAGATGAAGAATCATGTCTACTAAGGCGAAATTCATTTAAAGTAACGATTAATCACCACTATTTACGCAGTGTCTGCCTCCTCGTAAAGCGTTGTCACCTCAGCGAGCGGGTAGCCCCGAAAAGATAAGGGTATCAAAAGTAAACAATGCACAATGCCAGAATTTGGTTGCAATAATGCTGACTGCAGAGCAAGCATTTGGGGTCTCGATTTGGTACCACAACGCAAGGACAACGTGCATATTCTCAAAAAGGTACCAGAGGTAATTGAGGCGATGTTTTTTTCCCACGTTACATCACTGTTAAGACAGCGTTTGAAAAAGTGGAACATACATTCGTGTTTCATAATAACAGAACAGTATATATTTAAAATCGATGCTTATTGCTCAGAGCTGTTTAAAAAGTTTAAGTTACTGCCTATTTTCGCCGTGAAACACAAAACTCTCCTGAACGCTTGAGCTGCCAGCAGAGAGACCTTTAAATGATTTGCTATGTTCACCCAAGAGGATAGAAAAGACAACTGTTTGTGATTGAAAAATGAGATAATCGAACCGCTTAGGGACAGCATTTTGTTTACTTTAATTGAGATGCAAAACAACACCCCTATTTCACCGAATAAGACACCAAATGAGATAGTTCCCTCAACCATTTAAAGTTGCTTATTACAAGAATAGCAGATAAATGGCAGATAAATTGCATTCTATTCATGTATCACATTGGGAGGAGACCTAGTGCCATCTCAAGCTATTCACCCTACAAATCATAATTACAGACTAGGTAAGGCGCGGTGCGGCTGTTGTGACGGAAATAGCGACGACATTGACTTTTTGGTTTATTCAAAAGTGACTTGAGGATATGCAGTCCTGCCGCAAAGCTGGTATGACCTCTTGAAAACATTACAACACCTTGTGTATGGGTAATTCCGCCTTAAACTGAAATTTTTGGCCCAATAAATGGAATTTGCAGTCAAAAGTTGAGCTTTAATAATTCAAAAACGGTAACCAACATTCGGAAGTGAACATCATTATCTGACATATATGAGCGTGAATCAGGACCAGAAAGACAAGTGCAAATACTCCTCGACTTACCACCGCATAACCCCATCGCAAAATTGCCGGTTGTACAGGACATCCAACGGTGAAGGCTCCTAAAACGCATCGAAGGTGACGGGCCTACAGATTGGCAGCGAAACCATGACACAGATTCCACGCACCTTGCTTGTAGTTAATCAAGCATGACCGGTTCGTACAAGTGCCCTCAGGAAAAATGAGGACTTGTGGCCACATGCCATTGGAGAGGGCTCGATGCCTAATCTCAGCGAGCGTATTCTGCCGCGATGACGGGTCATCCCGATTGACCAGGATGGGCTGAGTCATCTTTATAAATGAACCAATGGGCGAAAGCGCCGTCTCCGTCTTACCTACAACAGAGGGCATGCCCAGCGAGAGAAAGACAAGAGAGTCGTAGAATGAGGAATGGGGTGCCAGCACAAGAATCGGCGCCTCCTCACAGCTGGCCCGCCTGCCCTTATGACCCACCCATATGAAACCGCCGCTGTAGAAAAGCATGCGACCGCAGAATATGAAGGCTGGCAGGAGAATATGCTTCCGGAAACCAGCCATAGGTTTTGAAAAATCCATCCTTCGGGTGGCCAATTCGCCAAAGAAGAGGGTGAGGAAGAGAAAGGTTAACATGAAAATGAGACGAAAGGGGAAGACGAAAACAGCGAAAAGCCACAGTTGCACTCGACGAGCTGGAGAGATGTGAATGGAGTGGACAAAGGGGTTTTTCAAAGCTGTATCGTGGAATGATGTCTCATCGCATAGTGCTCTGTCCAGTTCATCCATTACTTCCTGCAGTCCAAAAAACCCCATTACTTGTGGCTGTTTTCCGCCAAAAACCATAGATTACATCCGCAAAACTTACTATCTCACAAGCGCGATAACAGATTCTAGAAAACTTTGCAATAATCACCAGCGCCTTTCATGAATTTATTGGGTGTCACTATAAAAAGCGACCATGTCGCACCTATTTTCGGTTCCAAATTTAATAATAAATTGACATTACTTACACCACTCAAAATTTAACCGCGTAGATGACACATACAATAAAACGGTATCTTTATAGAGTTTTGGGAATAACAGTAATATGAAGAATGCTACACTTAGATGATGCGTGCTTGAAGTCGTGTTGTACTCTTTCAGGAGACTGGAATTCGAACCGACAACCTATCTCATTCAACTTCAGATTACGCGTTAAGGCTCAATTTCACCTAAGAACTTCCTGAAGCCCAACTTCTACAGGGACTAGATGGACGTAATGCTACATGAGACACGAGTTTTGGATAAAAATAAAACTGTTTTGATATTTACACGGAGCTTCCCACTGAATAGGAAACAAACCAATGTTGGTGGAAAAGTACAAGACACTATGCCACAGTAAGGATATAGCCGACTGCAGACTTGTTAGCAATAAGCCCTTCACAAAAAAAATTGAACTCACGAAATGCTGACAACCTGAAGTCGTTTGACCAACCTGCCAGCTACAAGCAAAACGACGAACACCACAGTAACCAATGTGAGACCGAGACCGCCATGCTTTGGCATAGGCCACTAGTTGATAACCAATAGATTAACCCCAATCTCCATCTGACACCTTGGAAAGCATCAAAAACTTATTTTAGATGGTCTACAGGGTTTTAATGAAAATTCACAACGTCCGAAATGCCAAAAGAACTATATTTGGAACTTACGAGACCTGGAGAATTTACTCAACTCCAAAAAATTCTGGTATAAAGCTTGATTCGACGATTCGCCAACATTCGAACCTAACGTCGATTGCATTAAAAAAATAGGGCAAAATTTTATTTAAGCTGGAAGAAAAACATAGATTGCCCTAACTTATTTAGCGGTATTCAATGATGGTGGAAACTATAGGTACACAAAAGAACACAAGCGATGTATGTAAGATGTGACTTAAAGTAATGTTTTAGCCCTCACAATGCGTCCCCACATAGCTTTTTAGCTAATAGACATCATTTTGTGCAAACACCATAGAAGCCTAAAAATCGGGAATGACACTTAAAGATAACAACAATTTTCGCGGATTCATTGAAGAATAGAAGTCAAGCAAAACATCAAAGAAATGTAAAGCGAGAAATTTTCAAGTTGATTACCACAATAAAGTATATTGACGCTGGCCCCTCAAAGAGAGCACTACGCTTAAATCAAATTCTAAAGAACGAAACCTTTTGGGTAGACGTCTACAATTTTACTACTCGACAGCGATGCACTAACTTAACCAAGGTGTGCGACCAGGCTGCTTTATGCCAATGATTCGCAGCCATGACTTCAAGTTGTAATCTGTAAGGTGTAAGGTTGCATTATAATATGGTATTTCCTTATTGGAAATGTCTCTGTCTGCAAATACGAATTAACAGGTTTTCATGAAACTATTTCCAGTGCGAAGGCCACCACGGTATTTTCGTAATCGCGGTCTTTTTGGTTGTCTTTCGTTATGCTCTGGTTGGGTTTACATTGTCGCCATTTGGGATCAGTTTTCAGATGCACCCGCGTTTTATCTGCGAAGAAGCACACTCTTCCGGATCTTCCTTATGATTTTGGGGCGCTTGAGCCTGTTATTTCTGCCGAAATCATGAAGTGCCATTATCAAAAGCACCACGCAGCTTATGTAAATAACCTGAATATCGTTGAAGAAAAGATGACGGAAGCCTTGCACAAAGGCGATGCTTCGACAATAATATCACTGCAGGTGCCATTATAGGCTTTTTGCCTCCGTATTTGGTGTGCTTGTCTTGGGTAAACTTGCTATTATTTCCGCTACAGCTCAATCAACATGAGCATTACCCACGAAGTTTTGTGTTCTTTCACTGCCATTTGTGGCATGCCCTTGTGCCGTGATTTTTAACTGTCTATTTGTCTAACTTCCGTATTATTGGCGTTTATTTTATGTCCCGAGGCGATTGGTAGGAGTTTAAGGCTCCCGGGTGATAGGCATCATTTCTGTAATATAAAAGTATTTGGTTTTATACCGATCGCTAGTTTGTTTTGGCTAATCTGGACCAATGTCTGTAGTGTGGTTTTCTATCGTTCAGCCCGCATTTAAATTCAACGGCGGCGGTCACATCAATCACAGTATCTTTTGGTGCAACCTGTGTCCTACTGGAGGCGGTGAGCCTAGCGGACCTCTGGCTGATGCCATTAAACGCGACTTTGGTTCTTTTGAAGCGTTTAAGGAAAAGATGACCAACGCCACCGTATCCGTTTTTGGGTCAGGTTGGGGATGGCTTGGGCTCGAGCCGAGCTCTGGTAGACTGCGTATTGCAACGTGTGCCAATCAGGACCCTCTTGAGGGAACAACAGGTATGTTATTTAGTTTTATTCTATCCCAATACCATTTGCTCCTAACTTAATGCATAGGTAGCTGGGTAGCCTTGCTGTCAGCGTTGTCTGTTAATGGCTCGTTGGTTCTTGCAACCTCTTCTGCTCTATTTTAACGGTGGTGTCAAAAGGGAACCTTTTTATATTGATGCTTTTCTTCGGTTTGCTAGGTCTTAAGCCTCTGCTGGGTATTGATGTTTGGGAGCATGCTTACTACCTACAGTACAAGAATCAACGACCTGATTATGTCAAGGCTATTTGGAAAATCATTAACTGGAAGGATGTGGCCGAACGCTTCGCCAGGGCCCAGTAGTGGTTTGCCCTTTGTAGTCAAAGGATTGTCGTGTTTATGCAACCCTTTCTCGGTAGTTTGTCATTCTTAATATTACATATTTCCATTTTATGTGGCAGGCCTCATTGATACTGATCCTTGTTTAGTCTATCATTCTAAGTAAAAACTTTTGTGTTCAGTTTTTTACCCACCACTGGTGTGGGAGGTGACCACCCTCTTAAAGAAGTTGAAGACTAGGTCGTTTTGAAGCTCTCAGAGAAAGTTTAATCAATTTAAAAGTAACAAGACCTCATTCAGTCGTTTTATATGCTTATTCCCCCTGGATGACACTGGTTACGCCATTTTTCACGTGCGTTGACCTGTACGCGTACATGTCCAGATGTTGCGACCATGTACTTTGTGTACCTGGGTCAGAAAGCCAATGTAAACGCGGATCCCTCTAAATGGTAAACGCTCGGGCGCATGCCCTCCGACAACCTGGATTCGTTACCAGGCCCCCACGTATCAAGGGAGTGGTGGGCGGTATGGTGAGAAAGTGGACCTACGGTGAAGTGGAGAGATTGGGGGACTGGTGTTACTTGGCTCCTACTGCTGGACACCACTGTCTTCGCTCCGTCCTCACATAAATTTTGATTAAAGAGCAAATTGCTTAATAACTAGCAGATCGTGCAAGGTGTGCAAGAATATGGGTCGAATCCCCAGGGTTGTAATCGTCGTTGGTGATGTGCTTCTCTCCGGGACCGTTTCTTCACACGCTTTTGTGGAGTCAGGACTGGATGGTGTACCTCCCCAAAAGTGTTCTCTAGAGTCTATCCGACTTGCGAAATTGTTCTTTCAAGTATGGGTTTGTCCCAAATTTATCTTTGTTTAATGGCAAATCTAAAACTCGTCTTTTGGTATATATTCTGACCTCTCTTCTGATCTTGGTTTCACAATGACTTAATCTTATCCGGGAAGTAAGAAAATGTCAAATTAGAGCACTGTAGTTTACCTCTCTTTAGGTTAGATTTGTGTTACATTAGAAGATGCACACTTGTATAGTCACTGTACCTATCAAATTCATCAGGAAAAGGTTGGTTTTTGTTGCGTGTATTTCCATAGGAAGCAAGGCTATGTTCTACTATGGAGGAATCGAGACCGATCAGTCACAACCCTCTTGCAGCGTCAGTTGAAGGGACAAGTATTAACGTTATAATAAATGGTGCAGCTTGAACTAGAGACGAAAGGCGAAGGGTGCGAACGGAAGAGGAGATCTAATGATGAGAAAAGGAAGGTGCGCATTAGTGGCAGTACCACCAATGCCACGCCTAGCTCTTGCCACCATCGCAGATACAGCATCAAAAGGCACAGTAGTCGGCCGGACCAGCTAGAAGACTGACTGACTGATGCCTTGTCGGACTTATAAACACATTTCTCATGATGCGACATCTTTTCGGTCTGGTGTAGGTGTTGTACGAAATGGTGGTCATATTGTGTCGAGTGTGATTAGTTGGCGCTATGAACTGGCGCTTTAAGCAATACACTATTTTCTGTCTATTTCTTTGTGCAAGCTTATGGTCCAATCCGACAACTACGCGGCCAGCTAGGGATCCACCACAGGTCCGACACCATTGTCTCCAAAACGATTCTTCCAACTGAATGGGGATAATCTGAACACGTCTGGTGTTAACCAAACCCATGAAAGGGGCCGACTATGCTTCGATGATGGGCCGTTCGGGTTTGTGGCACACCCTGTTTCACAACCTTAACGAATTCCAATGACAATGATTTGACAAAAACTATCAGGCATTATTGCAAGCACCACTAATACAATGAATTGTGGAGGTCCCTCTTCTCGTACATTTTCGCCGACACCTAATTTCACTTTTATACCGGCATTGGCTTCGTGTTTCAGTTTTGCAAAAAAGCGTCGATCACAAACAGTAAAGTATCCGCCATTCTCGAAATGGTTCTGCTATCCACTTCGTATCAATTTCCCTTTTCCTTGGCACGAGATTTGCACCCACAACACTGACCAGATAGTTACAGGTAAGCGTTTTCGTGAATAAATATATTAAATACCGATTTGTGAAAGTGCAGGACATCGCTGCAGGGACACCGCTTTGATAGAGTTACCCGAGCTAGCATACAAACATGAACGACGTAAACAGACGCACACAAAGAGAACTTTGGTAGGGCTGTAGGTAGAAACTAACGGTTGGTGCATTTAATCTCAACGTGATGAAATGAAAAAAAAAACCAACAATTAATTTTACTGGAAATGCGTGAGCAAAAATCCAATGGGCGAAGTACCCGACAGGAGAATAGTCATAGTAATTGAAAGACATTCAATGCGTAGAACTATACAAGCATATCAGGGTTTTTTGTCGGAGAAATCCTTTAGAATGTCTCGCAAATGCTCGTTATCCCTTAGCTTCACCGGACGATTGTTTTGACGTTGACCACGCCGTTTTTGCTTGATTGCTGGAGTCTAAATAGCACACAGCGATGCAATGCGTAAAATTGGAATAAAAGCTGTGATGAGAGGTAAGTGCATGTTTACGGTAGTACATGCACGAAAAACCAGAACAAACGTTTACGGGGGATTTTGAGAACACGACACCAAAGTGGGGTGTATGTTAACATTAGGTGGGGCGACACAATTATAATGATACTAACCAGTTTAAAAGAAAGTGTCGATGCTGTTACGGGTCTGCATCTGGGACTTACAAATACTTTCTTGTCAGCAGACATGGACATGATGCCGTTTCTGTGAAGGTATTCCTCAATTTTTCCCTCATGCACACCTTCCACGCTGACAGCTCGCCAAAGCTGCTTGAATTCTGGGAAAATTGGAACGGCGAATAATTGGCGCTTTCAAAATCTGACGGATTACTTTATTCAGCCACATGGGATGTCGCAGCTAGGAACAAATACTTTCGTACCCATTAATGGGTACCCGCTAGGGCCTTAATCGGGAATGCATTACAATTTAGACAAGTAATTGCATACTTAGACTGCCTCGGGTTCATGGTAACGATAAAAGAGAGCAGACGGACTTACCATCTTCAACATTCAGGTCGAAGGACTTGTCGTTAAAAAATAGCACAGTCTTTTTGTCGTGAGGGGTAGTAACTTGCACTACTGTATCCCCGAGACTCTATAATTTGTAAATTATGAATCAATTAATGAAGTTTGGCAAGAACATAAAGCGCTGCTTTGACCAAGAAGTGGTTTTTCTGAATTTCGGGGCAAATTGGATGAAAACTTATAACATGAACGAGCGAAAATATCCAAGTAGTTTAAGAGAATAAGAGTGCTGATGCCTAACTTGTAAAACATTACAAAAACCCAAAGACATTATGAAAGTAGATTAATTGAACCAAAGTTAAGGAATATGGTAAGGGTTATCAGTTTTGGCTCACTTGAAGAACCTTTTCAGCATCAGGAATTGCTTCGCATATATCGTCAAGATAAATGCCACCTAGTCCCCTGATTTCGTGCCTCTTCAGAAGTTGATACAAGTCATTTCGGGAGCGTATATCATATCTCGGCATAAACTTGAACTTTTTGTCTGGAGTAGAAGCTATCTTGGGGTTGTTGGGGAGAGCCTGAAAACCAAATCACAAATTACGACAAAATGAGGGATGAATTAAAATTGCTTTGCATAATAAAGATCCCAATAATAAAAAACCCAGGGCTGGTCGAGTGTTTGAACCACTTCGTTCAAAAAAATGGAAAGAATTCAAACCTAGAAAGTGTCTTAGGTGAAAAACGATGAAAGCATCCGACCTCATTTTCTAGCCACACAATATCGGATCGTGGGGTCTCGTGGAGTTGTAATTCTTCCAGTATTTCTTCGACAGAAAGGGGATGCAAATCCCGTTCCAAATGTCTGCGCTAAAAATTATGTAGAATATGCAACGATACTCTCATGTATTTCACGATGCGTGACAGAAGTGCAAATTTTCCCTGATTTTGTGACCGAATGTCCATGGTAAGATACTCCCTGGTAGATGAGACAAGGGGTTTCTTAGACGGTGATGGACTGACATTCATTTGAGACGCGTTCTGCGCTTGAGGACGCAGTTTCTCAACAACTGGCATATTCTTTGCACAACGCAAAAACTCCTCCCGCTCCTTCAGTAGACTCGGGTCCATTCTTAGGGGCCCCACAAGCTTGTCACAGTGAGCTTACCACACAAGCCGGTAAAACAAAGTGCTCCTAACCAGTAGTAGCATCTCGTATAAATCGAAGGCCATTATGCAAAAGAAGACTGTTTCCGTCTGTAAATTAGACTTAGTCGATTTTAATTGCAGTGCTCAAATTTAAATCCAGAAATTCGGCAATGGATCGGTTTGCAAGCTTAAGGCATTTAATCAGATTTGTGCAATGGCTTTGTAACCATTAAAGAAAATTTGTGCTTTAAGATGATTCACTGAAACAACTAGACTTTCGTCGCAATGAACTACGCTTGAAATGTAAAGGACGGTGTTGTGTAATTTTGGTATCTAAAAACACCCTGAAAATGCCACTACATTTTACACGATAGTCCACTCATATTTTACTTACAAATGGTACTGCTTTGAACTAATTTCGAGCATTTGTCAGGGGGCTGTAGAAATGAGTGATATGTTTTCCCCAAGTGATTTACGTTTCGTTTACATTGATTAAAAGTACAAAGTGATAATTAAACGAAAAAGAACGGTTTGTTTATTCACTTCATTTTGGCTGCATATAATTGCGAACCTCTCCCCACCTGAAGAATCTTCGACCTTGCGATAATCACCCCCCCTTTAAGTCGCGTGCGTTCCTTAAAATATTGTACAATTCGCCAGACCTCTCCGTGATGCTTGATGTGCGTCCCTTCATTTGCCTCATTTGGTTATTCAAAGTGATACCTTTTGTTTAGTTTGTGGTTTCTTTTCGATTGTCGCAGAAAATTCAATACTTTTGGATGTTTTTTGCGTACTTTTGATTTGTTGTATTTTGACTTTCCACATGATGGCCTAATTCTGTGCCAAAAAGCAACTGTTGCAACAATCAAACCTATTATTACAAAGGTTTATTATACAAAGGTTTCGTTTGGTAGTCCGAAATTGCAATATTCATCAGCAAACCTTTGAGTCGGTGTAATCTTCGCGGTGATATACCTGACAATACTCCCACGAATTTAGACATCCGAGGTGGTTCGTTGTAAATTTAGTAACCTTAACCCTAGCCTTATCATTTTAGTGTAAAATCCCTCATGTCACTTTTAATTTCGCCTAGTGATTCCAACTGTGACGTTTGTCGGCCAGATTGGAGTTGCCATTTCTTCTTCCGGATTTAACTCATTCAAATCATTTCCTCTTTTTTTAGTACAAGTGTTTTATGATACCTTTCACTCTTGAGTCGTATTTTTTCGTATGAGGTCATAGATTAATGTGTTTTACATCGAAAATGAGTTGGATACTTCCCTTTTTATAATCTACCGTTATATGAGAAGAAATATAAGGCATAGATCGCGTATTTGGTTAGACTCCGACATGCACGTTGTGAAAATCTAACACTTTCAAAATTACTGACCTGGGTTCCAAGAACGGAGTTAGTTTACAATCTGAATCATTTTAACGCAGATCACTGCATCTCACAATTTTGTTTTCATTTGATTAATACAGAAATGTATTTCTTTGATACCATCTTTTATTTTTCCCATATGTTTTTCCATGTTTGTTTCACCAACATTAAGATACATACATAGCGCCGCAAGTCTTTCCTGAACTCGTAAGAAGTCGCATCAGGGTAGATGAAAATTTATTGCTAACGTGCGGAGGAGCTGGGGCTATTATCATGGCCTGGAGAGTATGCCGCCATGAGGGAGTACAATCTGCAAAGACTCAAGGACCCGGATGACCAGACGCATGGTTAAACAAACTGCTAAAGCAGTACATACATATACTTCAAAGTATCCTACTTTGAAAAATAAATAATCACGATACGCGTAAATATTGCTGACGCTCAATTTATTCTTTCAATATTTCATTGTCGCCGTAATTTGCGTGTTGTTATTTGTGCCTCTGCACCCTTTTTATATGAATCGGAAATTTAAGTACACGCAACAAAATTTAAGCAATTCTTTTCGTGTTTATTGTGTAAAAATAGATCTCAAAGCTGAAAGTTCCCTTCGTGGACATTCCACCATCTTCCTTCGAAGAGAGGAAGCATATCTTGCGTCAGTTGAAGACTATGCTCACTGACAATGAGGAGGAGTTATGCAGAGCCATCCATACTGATCTTCACAAGGTTGGGCATACCATAAGTCCCCTCACCTCTTCCTTCATTAGTCCCGTCTAGAGTGTTTGGAATGCGAAATCCTCCCATTGAAACTGGAAATCACAAATCTCATCCACAATTTGGATGATTGGGCCGGTGAAAAATACGTAAGCCCGGTTTTTCCACACACTTCCTCCTTTTTTATTATTTGTGAATCAAGGCCTTATTCGTGCATTCGCATTTTACGATTAAGATCAGCAGATTTTCTTGTTTTGATGATTTTGATTTCTTAGCTTGCTTTTTATTTTTGGAAACATTTGAGTGAATAAACATGAATGAGATCTAACTGCAACTCAGGTTTTGCCAGACGGACCCCTTGTTGTTATTATATCCACAGCAATTGTTTTCCCTTCGTTATTGTGTCGTTACCAGAAAAACGTTTTTACATTTATACCTGATTAATAAAACACCTTTACATAGCTCAGGTTACCCCTAATGACCTTACAAAGTGTAGACCTATCAAGGTAACTTTATCGTAAGCGTAGGGTAGAACTGCAATGCTACTAGCATAGTTATGAGCATAATTATGCCATCAGAGTGGTAGCTGATTTGAGGGAAATTAAATAGATCTGTTCATTCAAATGTAACTTTTAAACAAGGTTGCTTTTTGTTTCAACCACTCTCTTCGGCTCTATTGTTAGTCCCTCTGCCTACCCTATCACAGGTTCTCCGGGTGGTTTTTACCCTTGATGTATTAGTAGTGTCGCAGTTTTTTAGCCTTTCTTTTGTGTCTCCAGAGCTTCAGCCATTTGCTGCATATGCTTTTTTCCTCTGGGGCTTTGATCCAGGAAGTGTGAAAAGTGTGTGCGTTCCTGCATGCGCGAGGGTCCTAAGTGATTGTCTTTGTGGTAGCCCAAC
>NW_020170574.1:102795-107293 GCF_000524195.1 Echinococcus granulosus | reverse complement strand
AAAATCCTCTATGTGCCCTGCAGCAAATTCGTTCAGAAAGGCGATTATGTGCACGTCTTATACACCGGATGGCTGTACGAGACTAAGAAGCAGTTTGACTCGAATGTCGGTGGTGAACCCATTCGGATAACCGTGAGTGCAGGTCAGGTCATTGCCGGATGGGAGGAGGGTCTAATTGGGTAAGTTTGCCAGATCTCAGATTTCTCTAATTTGATTAGTCACTTCTAAACAATACGATCCAGTCAATTACTTGGATCCTTTAGAGTAGCTCATAGTGGGTAAAATCTTGTGAGACAAAAACCTGATCTCTAACGGAGCTTAGGAAAATTCAAGCTGATTCCTAAATTACACCCGCTCACCAATGTGGTTGTTCCTCGCCCAAGAGGTAACCATCACAGGCTACTGTTTTCCACTAAGGGATCTGTCGTTTTTTATGAATGAATTTTTTCCCATGGTGGAAGTTGATTATGGATGCTGGGTACCTTGAGTGAGAAGTTAACTATTATTTGACCTTTTTTGGTGAAATTCTAGTACTTGTGAAGGTGAACGCCGTCGTCTTCGCATTCCCAGTTCGATGGGTTACGGAGAAAGGGGCTACGGGAATCTCATTCCACCTGACTCGGATCTTGAATTCGATATCGAAATGGTTCGTATTGACAAGAGGAAGAAGGAGTTCTGAGGAACGAAGAAACCAGAGCCTTAACAAATCTATGGTGTTTTTACAAAAAGGCTGCATTTAAATCTCCTTACTTCCTGCTTTAAGTAAATCTTGCAATTGTTTTTTCGGAGTCAGATCGCTAATGCATTAACAATCTGTCGAGTCGGTAATCAGTGTTACTGACAAGCACGCAGATGGTCATCAAGGATAAAAGGATTTTGCATCAACCGTACCTGTGGTGTTCAAGATCCTTCAAAACGCCATTTTATGATGGACAGCCACGTGTAATTTACCTCCAGTTATCCTAACCAAATGACAATAGAATTAGCGACTTATGAACTTGAAATAACAAATTATTTCTTCACGTTCGTGTAATACTTAAATGTGATATTTATATGGATGGGAATGGCCTTGTAGACGCCTAAATTTTCACCACATTCTTCCAGTGCTTGTTGAAATAGGATAGTTTTTCTCCACCCAAGCTGCGCTAGGTCTGTGGTATTTCGGCGAGGAACGGCAGGCGAAAAAAATGTATGTAGTGGTATGACTCATTAGAATGATTTGGTCCACCCAAAATGACGGTCATTAAGATTGGTTTCGAACACAGGAGGGAAAAACAAAGCTGCAAGAGACAGACTGCATAACCATTGGTTTACTCAAGGGAGTGCATAACCAATCGCAATTTTGCTGATCAGAAGCCAATCAGATCCTGCCAAGTTGCAAGCGCAACTACCCTTTATCGGCTTGAACCCACCTTTACTTGTACCGAAGGTAACCCCACAATGGGGATGCGTGCATGCGTGTACGCTCTCAACAACCGGCTCCCAAGTGTAGAAGTGAAGATGTCCTATGATAGGACTACTTGATAGTGCTAACACGGCTTTGCGTTCCCCGTATTTAGTTAACTCGATTTCCCTTCTCGCAGCCTGTTTCAGGGTTAATCGAACCACATTGGTAATGCACCTAAATGTAAAGGTGGATTTGGAGCAAGGCATTTAATCCTCATCCTTATATCGCGGCGAAGGTACAATTACGATACCCCTAAATTGCATCTTAGCCGAAACTGAAAGTTAGGCAACCAATTAACACAGTACATAAAAAACCGGGAAAATTAGAGTGGAATCGCAGCAAGTCGTGTAGTTTGCGGCTAGCATATATTCGTCCCGGAATTTTCCTTTACAGCTAGACAAACCTCAAAGTCATGCGAAAATGCCAATTCCTTTTTTCACTAACGGGTTTGCTCTCCAAAACTAGAATTTGGTCGAAGGGAAAATAGTAGCTCAATGCGCCACAAAGTCACAATTTTACTATCTTGTAAGGAGAATAACTTGTATCGCAAGGAAAAGTTACTTGGTGGTAAAAAGGTTTCAATTTGGTGGAATTGGAAGGATTGACTATGGCGCAATCACTTCAAGTTGCGACAGAGGGAGGAGGCTTTGTGATGGTGGTCTTAAAACACCGAAAGCATGCCAGTGACCTCAAAGTATAGTTTCCAGAGGCGACTGTCATCCACTTTCAAGAACCGGAAAATCCTCTATGTGCCCTGCAGCAAATTCGTTCAGAAAGGCGATTATGTGCACGTCTTATACACCGGATGGCTGTACGAGACTAAGAAGCAGTTTGACTCGAATGTCGGTGGTGAACCCATTCGGATAACCGTGAGTGCAGGTCAGGTCATTGCCGGATGGGAGGAGGGTCTAATTGGGTAAGTTTGCCAGATCTCAGATTTCTCTAATTTGATTAGTCACTTCTAAACAATACGATCCAGTCAATTACTTGGATCCTTTAGAGTAGCTCATAGTGGGTAAAATCTTGTGAGACAAAAACCTGATCTCTAACGGAGCTTAGGAAAATTCAAGCTGATTCCTAAATTACACCCGCTCACCAATGTGGTTGTTCCTCGCCCAAGAGGTAACCATCACAGGCTACTGTTTTCCACTAAGGGATCTGTCGTTTTTTATGAATGAATTTTTTCCCATGGTGGAAGTTGATTATGGATGCTGGGTACCTTGAGTGAGAAGTTAACTATTATTTGACCTTTTTTGGTGAAATTCTAGTACTTGTGAAGGTGAACGCCGTCGTCTTCGCATTCCCAGTTCGATGGGTTACGGAGAAAGGGGCTACGGGAATCTCATTCCACCTGACTCGGATCTTGAATTCGATATCGAAATGGTTCGTATTGACAAGAGGAAGAAGGAGTTCTGAGGAACGAAGAAACCAGAGCCTTAACAAATCTATGGTGTTTTTACAAAAAGGCTGCATTTAAATCTCCTTACTTCCTGCTTTAAGTAAATCTTGCAATTGTTTTTTCGGAGTCAGATCGCTAATGCATTAACAATCTGTCGAGTCGGTAATCAGTGT
The DNA here is from genome assembly GCF_000524195.1 of Echinococcus granulosus. NCBI lineage: Eukaryota > Metazoa > Platyhelminthes > Cestoda > Cyclophyllidea > Taeniidae > Echinococcus > Echinococcus granulosus. The sequence goes on along the minus strand of NW_020170574.1, from coordinate 104,274 downwards.
TACTGACAAGCACGCAGATGGTCATCAAGGATAAAAGGATTTTGCATCAACCGTACCTGTGGTGTTCAAGATCCTTCAAAACGCCATTTTATGATGGACAGCCACGTGTAATTTACCTCCAGTTATCCTAACCAAATGACAATAGAATTAGCGACTTATGAACTTGAAATAACAAATTATTTCTTCACGTTCGTGTAATACTTAAATGTGATATTTATATGGATGGGAATGGCCTTGTAGACGCCTAAATTTTCACCACATTCTTCCAGTGCTTGTTGAAATAGGATAGTTTTTCTCCACCCAAGCTGCGCTAGGTCTGTGGTATTTCGGCGAGGAACGGCAGGCGAAAAAAATGTATGTAGTGGTATGACTCATTAGAATGATTTGGTCCACCCAAAATGACGGTCATTAAGATTGGTTTCGAACACAGGAGGGAAAAACAAAGCTGCAAGAGACAGACTGCATAACCATTGGTTTACTCAAGGGAGTGCATAACCAATCGCAATTTTGCTGATCAGAAGCCAATCAGATCCTGCCAAGTTGCAAGCGCAACTACCCTTTATCGGCTTGAACCCACCTTTACTTGTACCGAAGGTAACCCCACAATGGGGATGCGTGCATGCGTGTACGCTCTCAACAACCGGCTCCCAAGTGTAGAAGTGAAGATGTCCTATGATAGGACTACTTGATAGTGCTAACACGGCTTTGCGTTCCCCGTATTTAGTTAACTCGATTTCCCTTCTCGCAGCCTGTTTCAGGGTTAATCGAACCACATTGGTAATGCACCTAAATGTAAAGGTGGATTTGGAGCAAGGCATTTAATCCTCATCCTTATATCGCGGCGAAGGTACAATTACGATACCCCTAAATTGCATCTTAGCCGAAACTGAAAGTTAGGCAACCAATTAACACAGTACATAAAAAACCGGGAAAATTAGAGTGGAATCGCAGCAAGTCGTGTAGTTTGCGGCTAGCATATATTCGTCCCGGAATTTTCCTTTACAGCTAGACAAACCTCAAAGTCATGCGAAAATGCCAATTCCTTTTTTCACTAACGGGTTTGCTCTCCAAAACTAGAATTTGGTCGAAGGGAAAATAGTAGCTCAATGCGCCACAAAGTCACAATTTTACTATCTTGTAAGGAGAATAACTTGTATCGCAAGGAAAAGTTACTTGGTGGTAAAAAGGTTTCAATTTGGTGGAATTGGAAGGATTGACTATGGCGCAATCACTTCAAGTTGCGACAGAGGGAGGAGGCTTTGTGATGGTGGTCTTAAAACACCGAAAGCATGCCAGTGACCTCAAAGTATAGTTTCCAGAGGCGACTGTCATCCACTTTCAAGAACCGGAAGTGATGCTCCTGAAACTGAAACTTGGATTTGCACAAGAGAAGAAATCAACTTCTCCCGCTACAGTTGGCGCCACAGTACACGATTGAAAAGGTTGTGCGATGCGCACAGTCATTTCGTGGGCGGGGGT
>NW_020170574.1:90770-102695 GCF_000524195.1 Echinococcus granulosus | reverse complement strand
GACACACACACACACACACACACACACACACACACACACACACACACACACACACACACACACACACACACACACACACACAACACACACACACACACACACATACATACATACATACATACATACACACACACACACATACATACATACACATACACACACACACAGTCTTGCCAACAGGCTTGGCTCCCCACTTCACCGACTAATCAACGTTGCTGCTTCATTTCACCTGACCTTGCAGTTCCAGAAGAGGTTGCCTTCTACTCTAACATGAGTTTAACAAAAGAGAGGATTCAACAATTGGTAATGAAAATGGTTGTAAACTTTTTCCAAGGGATCCGCTTTATACGCCACTGTCATTGTCAAGATCAGCTTCCCAACTAGTCTGAGAATTGGGCAAACCGTGCTCAGGTGGGAGATGTAAATGCCAGTAAAAAGGAAGTTTTTATTCTGAAATTTCCCCCATCCAAAATCCGGAGTCTGTATCTGATTCTAAGGCTCACCGTGTAATGCACGTCTGTTTGACAATACCTTTCAGGAGAGAAGCGGTCACTACTTCTACGATTCTCTGGACTGAACGGACCCCCTTGACCCCGTTGGTGGAGAAAAGTAACTCGGAAACCCGCGTAACCTCGATTCCCAGTACACTTTTCTAACACCTATCCCACAAAAGATGTCCTCCCCTAACCACTTCGGTCATTTCAAGGTTATGAAGGAAGAGGTGAAATGGGGAGAGGCTGAACTTGTTACTGTCAAAGCATAAATCCACCTTTTCTTATTTCTGGTGTAATTAATGAGGCTTTAATCATGAGAGTTGCAAATGACCAGTTTTTGGTGTTTGCTGTAAACGAAGGTATTGTCAGCTTGTTGAAATAATCTCATTGTCCTCGAAGGGTAGGTAATGCCCAAACTAGGTCCATTTGGAATCGCGTCGGTTGATTAATACTAATCATAACCAAATCTACTACAATGATGAGTTATTTATCTCTTGGTTTTGGCTTCAAGGGCACTTTAGACTCCGTATCTGTACATCTCCTCGGCTGCATGGCCTCTGGATTACTCCAGTAGCATACCAGTCCTTCCGTATTCTGTCCGAATATTACGTCCTCCTTCGTCTTTAGAGAAGTCTCGACAGTTTATAGTGGTGGAAGCGGAAAGGGTGCCTGGTTTTAAAGCACATCTGCCCTGATTTCTCTTGCTGAATGTTGAAACTTAACCTGACAAGGAAGTGAAAATGACACGGATGGGCGAATCTGTGGTGACCCTTTAACAGTTCCGCGGCCTGCTGGAATGCTAGTAGCAACTGAAGCGACACTAGCAGCAAGCAATCTGGAAAAGTTCATTACTGAGCTGTCAGCGGTACCTATGTGAGGGTACCAACTAAGTGAACACGCAAAACTTCCTCCACCTCTCTAATAGCTGGATGGAACCCAGATAAGTAGATGTGGCTAAAAAGCACTAAAATGGGAGCAAAGTGGCAAGGAAGAACAGACGCAAAACATTGCCAACACAAAAGTGTGAAAAGTCCCATCATTTGTTAAAAGACCATATTTTGGCTAGTGTTCCTACGACTACCGATGAACATCTGTGATGACCAGCGCATTCCCCTTCTCCGCTACAATTCCTGAGCAGGATGAAACTCCGGATCTAGAAGGATTGCCAAGATAGATCAGCGACGCGGCAATCAAATATCTCCTTAATCGCACACAAAACTGATGACTAGCGTGAATGGTTCGTGGGTGCCTTTCCTACAGAACCGACTACAGGGGGTCAACGATGGCGAGAGCTGGGAGAACCGCTTAAAAGGAAATGGCAGCTCTGCAATGCTTTGATTATTTGGCTACCCAAGGACTGAAGGCTCCGCCTTTGTACTGTCGCTGGGTAGACACACAAATATTTAACAAGTTCTCGAACTCCTTTTTGCAACTATGAAGAACCCGTGAAATGTCCACCTTGCTGTCATTAGCATTCTAAAGGCGACATATTCAGTTGGGAAAAGCTGCGATTAATTCATCTGCATTTCCCGAATCAAGGATAAAGATGTTTGTACACCTCATAAAATACATTCTAGTGCACTTCAAAGAGTAGCGAACGTTGGTGTGACGTAGAGGTTCGCAAATTGGTTTGGAAAATTTACTATCAAACTTGCTAAAGTCATCACCGCTAGAGTTGACCTAGACAGGAACTTACAGTAGCCTCAAGCAAATCATTTTCAGGTGGACAAAATAAAAGGAAATAAGTTTTAGCGGCAACAGTTCGCGTACTGCAAGTGAAAAGCAAATAAGATGGCACTGACAATAAAACCTGTAAGAAGGACTACAAAGGCAAAAGTTGATGTTGTCGCTTCCGTCATTTGGCAAATGTTTGAAACTTATCGATGTGCGATGTTGTGTGCGAAAATTCAGAAGGCCTTTGAGCTGTTTGACGATATAAATTGGAATTGTCTTGAGACCTCAAAGTTTGATGAGATCCGTTGGCGAGATAATTGCTTAGCCTGTTGGATAGGCCAAAGCAGGCTCCATGTGATGCCCAAACAAACCAACTGCAACGTTTGGCCTATCAAAAACACGGTGTGAGTGAAACCATATAGCCTAACCTCATTTCCCCATGAGTGAATGTATAATATTCACGGTTTGTTTTCGCAAATAATTCAACATCCCAGTTACAGTGTTGAATGAATCCAGTAACATGTCAGCTCAGCCGCTGATTGAATGATTGGACATGAGGGCGGTTTAAAGAACATTTATTGGCGAATTCTGACAAAAAAACCTTAAAATCCATGAATTAGAGTAAACTATCACAACTGCCCCAGAATCTGTTTGAATACACATTGTGTTTACAACATGGGCTATGCGCATAAGCGCGAATCTAAATAGTCTTTTCCACTCCTCCCATGCTACTCAACAACTTTTAAGTAGGGCATTAAGTTGCATGCAACTTTTAATTGTGTAGATCGACGATCATTTGCAGTGGAAAGCAAACTGCCACGGATGACTTAATGATTGTTTAGGCAAATGATCTCTGCATTGAAGTCCACAAGATTACTATGGAAATGAGTTTTATCAAGACCGAATCGAAAGCGATTAGTAAAGTAACAATTTTACTGAAAATAACTGACACCTGTATTAACTTTTGAATCAGCACGTCACTTTTAACTGATGTCAATTCCTTCAAAAACTTTTGGAATTCACAAATAAACATTGAAATTCACGGCGTGAAAAATACATCTATTTACAGCCTTTCACAACAAAAGCAAACACTGACCGATGGGAATGCGGAAATATTTCCAACTACTTTGTATTCACAGACAAATTTTTAATGATGTCCCTTCTGCCTGTCCTAGCGGCCGAATGGGCATAAAAATGAGGGGATAGATTGCTTACCATGATGACTTAACTGTTAACTTTCAAACTACGTGGGCTCCTCAGTCTCCTCATTTGGCACCTCCGTTTGAGCAGCATGCTCCTCTCTGTCAACAATGACTAGGTAAAACCTGAGAGAAGACTTAAACCTCAACCACCTATGCAGTTTACGAAGAAAACACGATAAAATCAAAGAAATGTACACTATCAATGCACCCTCAAACAAACTCTGTACAGTACTTTAAACTTATTTCATGCTCTCAAATCTTCATACGACGTTACGCGATGTCCCCAAACAACCCACGTGGAGCCTTAGTAGAGCAAACCGGAGAGTAGAGGAGATGCGATTTGGCGTTGCCGAACAACCCCACGATTTATTTCCTACTTATCACAATAAATGAAACTTCAATTAAAGGAAACCGAGTCCTGTATCTCCGGCAGACTTCAAAAGTCCTCTGCACTGGTTATGAAACCAGACACAGCCCTTCCACAATGATTCAGCATTTACAAAGCAGTCTCACATCAAACATGCCTATTCATAGAAAGAAGTTACCAGAGGTAGGTATGGCAAAGGTTATTGTCTCTGTTGTTGCCGCTGTGACTGCTGCTGAAAGCACGAAACATAGACGAGGAGGTAGGGCGTCCGCGGCTGCTCCCCGATACTCGGCGGGCGATTCAGAGCCGCGCCCGCCGCCACAGAAGTGGACTGTGCGCGTGGCAAGGGTCGGCAGCGCGCGCTGTGTGTGTCGAAGGGCCTATGTGAAGCAAACATATCCATCCAAACATCCTCCTCCTGTCCAAGCCGAAAGACGTTCAAGTCGTCGTAGTATAGTACTTCATTGGTCTGAGTCACTGTGGCGGCTGTGTAGTGACCTCGCTCCGCATTATAACCGATGTGAAAGACCACGGCTTTCAGTTTGTACGCGCCTTGAGCCTTGGAAAAGGTCCGCTCCTTCGAGACAATGGCTGTAGCAGACAAAAAAACCTATACCTTCTCCTCTTCCCACGTTTCAGTGATTATGATTGCTTCACTCACAGTCAACGATTTGGAGACGACGGTGAATGGGAATATGTTTAAGCACCTTCTGAATGCCACCCTTGTTAGAGTCGTAAAGGAAGCGTTTGAGTTGAACTAGGAGGATGGGAGGAAGTCGATCAATAAAGACGCGACGATTCATAATCACGCAGAGGCCAGTCACAGGATCCTTGAAGTCGGAGAGTACTTCGCCTCTAGAGAGAAATTGGAATCCATCTTCGAGGCATCCCACCTTCAAAAGGAGAATAGTTGACTTCACATATGGAAATTTCTTTCGCATAAGAGTCCTTTCTAGCCAACTTAAAAAAAGTGAAGAAAAAAAGCATCGATGTAAATTAACTTGGGGTTATGACGAAAATCTTTTGTGTTCAGTTGTAGTCACTGAATTAGATCAAAGGAGTCGTAGCGAACAGTAGTACACGAATAAACAAGGCCTAAAAATACGGGTTCACGAAAATGTAAGCACAGGATCTTCCTCCAGCCGGCGAGAAAATAAAAAAATATTTCAAATGAAAGGATTCAACAAGATTGCCTCTTGGAATTCAGTCTTCATGCCGATTGCATGGAGCTAGTAAATCGGTCCTTCCAAACCAGAAACTACAACACCCTCAGAGACGGCTAAGACGCCACATCGATGGTAACGCCGACAAGCTCACTCAAAAGGACGGTCAAGGCCCTTTTTCAATAATTTGCTATGACTCACAACAGAAGGGTTATCGAAACTGCAAACGCTTTGGTGTCAAGGTCTGCAAAATGACCGGGAATAAGCCCAAACTTTGGAAGAAATAAGAGGCACACAAAAGACCTACTCACGGCATTGCTGTGTACATGATGATCTGAGGATACATTACTCCATTCTAAAGTTGTTGCTGACAAACTTACCAAAATAGCCAATGGCATACGAAATACGCCAGAGGTAGAACGTCGTCTAGCCCATAGCACTACTCAAACAAATCCACTACCTAGTACAGCCAGTCTAATGAAGATAATACAGGGGTCTGCTGATAGTTAACCATATTTTGTGATGAAAAAGCCTACCAAAGGCCCATGTACGTTACAAAATCCGTAGGAGCAATTCTTGCTCCTTAAGGTATATGAATGGTGTTAACACAAGCACAAATTCAATTATCCATGCCTGAGGATCTTGAAGTTCGATTGGAAGAACAAAGAACCTCTCCTTCATATCAATCGCCAACTTATTTGGTAGGCGAGAGTTCTTCTGGTACGAGGAGCGTGAAACCAGTGTCCCACCAAAGAAGAGAGAAATCGGAGTCACCTCCCCGTTATCCACTTGAGCCTAGAAAATAATGGACGCATTGTGAGATGTGGGGCGAGCAGAGAGGGGAGACAACAGCACTACCTACATGACGCGCCTCCTTAATTTTCTTGCCCTCGCTTGTCACTGTGGTCCAGCCGTCATTGTCATCATCGCCATTGTCTTCGGTGGAGGCCTCGTCTTTGGGCTGCTTGAATTTGCGCAGAAGCGTGGCCATCTCCTCGTGCACTTGTGTGATCAGTCGTGACATGCAGTCCTGACAAGAAATAAGATGTATCAGCAACTGGGATTAAAGCGCTGTTTTCAAAATCAGAGGCAACTGCGCAATGGCAGCTCATTCAACCGCACATAGTACACGTGCTGACAATGTGGCACTCTGCGTTTGACACATTGGTATCAGGTCCTCTGAGGAAAACTGACCACTGCAACCAAACATGTCATTCTTTTACTGGCATCAGGTGCCACTCACTCCTGTGCGACATATTTAACACCCCAAAAACGCTAAATAAACACTTACAAACCGACACAAATGTGATGCATACCATAAAATATTTACTTCAAATCATTTTTGGCCAGTAGTCATGCCACACAGGATCCTCACCTGTTTCTAGCCACCCATAAACCCCTCAATGCGCATTTACTTCAGCATCCTTAGCGATACTCTAAGCATTGCCCTTGCTTTCAGTGACTGAATATAAGGGGTTACTCATATTTTCAAGACGGGCAGAGAAAATACCATTTATATCACTCAGCATATCTGGTTGATGAGCTACACCTTTGAAAACGAGTAAATTATACACCCTTTCTTCAATGGAAATTAATTACAGGTTTTTACACTGTGGAAGCAAAAACTGTGTTCCCTTCAACATTGTTTCGCACTTCAAACTATTTATGTAAAATAAAAAAATTTTGGTCTTCTTCACCGCTTACTACCCGATTAATCAATTCAGCAGCTGCACAAAAACTAAAATAGCAATTATCCTCAGATCAAGGGTGTCCTACAGCTCATTTACTTCAGAATAAAACGATTTTCTACAACACGCTGTTCGGTGCAAGTAGTTTTACTAAGCCGATGAACAATACGTTACATATTTGTGACACTAACGCCGAAGGTAAGTGTCCCTCCTCAGTTGCATCAATAGTTTATGCGCAATAATCATCAAATAATCGCAAAATAATGGCATTTCTTTGGCTCGAACCATTATTCTAGCATCACAATAGGTAATAGAACCGAGGTTGGTTAATTCGGCCCAAATTCTTTACTGGACTATGCAACCCACTACGATTTCGACCGTTTATCGGTGTACTCCTTCACCTCCATGCTTCACCAAGGTAGTCTGATGCCCCTTAATTGGTGGCATGTAAGGCGGTTGATGAGACAAAACTCTAGGCTGAAAACCTTCCCAGTGGAGACCTCAGGTAAAACGCGATCGCCACAGTCTTGATGTTTCATTGGCTAATAGTAAGGAATTACTTAAATTATAGCAAATAATCCTTTTGCTAAATCCAACCGGCGCTTAGGAAATCAGGAAGTGTGATTATCTTTAGACTTAGAAAATCGACCATTCTACCGGTTTGAACTCGACTAACCTGTCTGATGCGCGATTTCAAAGAACCACTCATATAATAAACGTACGCCGAGCTCCAAACAGGGATGCAGCGTCACATCTATGACGCTGGCAATGAAGATGTCTATAAAGCGTTACAAACTATCCAAATACCTCAGCCAAATAAAAAACCATCGGAAAACACAGACTGATATAACCGTTCCAATATAGCCTCGACTCACAGCAGCATCCTGTTCACACCCCACTTCGAAATTGAGCACAGTAAAGAATTTTGGATCAAGACTGAGTGGTTTCCCCGTGGGGAGGTAGCCAAAATCATTTGGCAAAATCGGTTCACCGGTTCGAACTTCAGTGGGTTTGTAGGGAGTTCGTTCGTCCAAGTGCAATAGACTAAAGCAAGAAAATCAAGTTGACGGTTATCCGAAGGGGTGACATGCATATGACAGATGAGAATGCCACTCACAGCAAACGAAGTAGGGGTACTGTCTCAGCCTGGGACTCTAACCACACATCTCGCAGACAACCCACTTCCGCGAAGAAAGAGTGGACAGCCACAGATATGTGGTGTAGGATGGACACGAAAGGGGGAAGACAAAAGAGGGTTTGAAGACAGGTTAGGAGATAACAAGTGTTTCGTGTATTCACTAAACCTTTGGGTTGGCATCGGTAGCCGGGACATGGCAGCCACGACGGACAAACACTTCCAAGAGTGCGAGATTCCGAAAAGCCCGACCTCATCTGTTCAGTACGAATTTCATCAATTTTTCGGAAAATTACGTACTCAACATCAGCCGAAGAGACTGTTCTCATGGGTACAATCCCTTCTGCAGCCTTGCCACTTGGGTCGTCGGAAGCTTCGCCTACAAAATAGGAACAGCAACGCCAGAGTGAGTTCTAACGTAGTTGTTACATGTAATCAGTCGCAAAATAAACAAACGAGGGACCTTTTAAGGAAGGTTCACCAGATTGATTGCCTTTACCCTTGCGTCGCCGTCCCATTTCGAAATCAACTAGGACTGAACAAATTATGCCAGAATAAGGGCGATGAGGGACATCCTTGAATACACCGCTAGTAATTATGAAAAAGTAAACAAATGGCGCCTAACTGCAATATTGTTGGGAGCAAGCTGTGCCTATGTTTAAAAGAAATTAAACCTTTTCAAAAATATTTGTGCGCAGCAGTGTGACCAAAATTTTTAGCCTGCTTTGCATACCTATTTGTGCACTAACAACTTATTTAATTTTTATATTTTTTAAAATTAATAACAATGAAAATTATAGCTTACATTACAAACTGAGAATGAGTTGTTGATATAAGCCAAGATTCTATTCTGAATCACGCGCGTACCTAATCTCAAGGTTGTTGAACCTCGGAGTCCTTGCTGCGGAGCGGTTGGGCAAAATGAGTGGTCCGTTAAACATGGGGTCCTTTGCGAATCTTCGTAAGACAAACAAATTAACCTAGCGGTCTTAGTGGGCAAGGCTAAGATAGCATGTGTGGGAAAGGGAGAGGATGGCTTGCTCTTCAATCTTGATGGTTCAGAATATTATTCGGTAAGAAGCGTTTCTTATTTTATGTGGGCATTTTACACTTTTTGGGTATTTATTTGTTTGTCGATATTTTGATTAGACAGACTTGTTCTTCTAGGTAGTATTTACTCAGTATCTTTGGAAAATTGTCGGTTTTTGACCTTTTGGTTTGTGGGATGTTCGCACTTGTCTCTAATTTTTGTTAAGTTTAGGAGTCTCCTGAGATGTTTTTTCGAGATAGAAAACGGCGCATTGACTTTGTTCTTGTCTACAAAGCTGAGGAAACCGATACCGTCAGTAAGAGCAAGCGCTTCGCCTTTCTCAGTGCATTAGCTGAACAAATGATCGAAATTGAGGTCATTTTGTGATTTATTTTGTTGTATTGGTGTTTCTGCCCTTCTATTTTCTATTTATATTCCTTTACATATTCATTTGTGCATTTTATGATCATGTTCTTTATTTTCTTCTGCAAGTTGAGTTTATTATGGGTTAAACCATTGAATATTACTTAGCAGTTTTTCATTTAATTTTTTTTTAAAGATGTCCTGATTTTGCCTGCAGGTGGAGAACTGCCAAGGTGAAATTTTGGCCAAAACGGGCCCTCAGAAGCCAGGGTTCAAAGATGAGGCTGGTTTCCTTCTGGACTCTATGGGACAGCCTTCCAGCGACGCCGATGCTGTTCGTGGCTACGCGCAGACTGGTGATCAGGAGGATCGAAATCCTCTGGAGACCGCTATCCTGGCAAACGACGACCTAGTCTTTGTGAAACTCCACGCATCTTGGTCTACAATGATTAGAGTTGCTGAGGTTCTGCAATTCAGAAAGCCTCTGAAACAGGTACGTTCGCAATGCCTGAGTATATCCTGTAAGCATTGGGCATCCTTTTCCCATCCATTCGAGTACAAGCTTGTCCACTTTCTTTAACCGCATGGCTATCTAACCCTTTTTCCGCAACGGTTCCTTCAGAACTGCTTGACATCACTGCTGTTGGTACCGTTTTTCTGTAGTAGGCGGATGATCTTATCAAGTATCAAAAGGAATCTGTCTGTTTCTTTTAAACACTTTTCCTCCAGCCTTTGACCCTTTGTGATGGCTGCTCTAATATTTTCTCACTTTTAAAGGCTGTCAGGGTGTTTTTCCATTTATAATTGACTGTTTTTGCTTTTCCGCATGTCCTTCATCACTTTACAGGTTTTACATACATATTTGGACGTCGCTTTCACCTCATATGAATATTTTGGTAAATGCTAATCCTATGTCTGCAACATCTCACGATCTGATAGCTGCCAAATGCATTTTGCCTGAAACACACCGATGTCTCTCTCAGGGTGACCTCATTCTCATTAATCACAAACTCTCCACATAAACGGTAAGCTTAATTCAAGAAATCTGTTCTTCAGCTGAGAGATCTAGACCCGAAATCGCTACACATATAACGTGTCACCAGCATCAGGAACAAGTATCCGGAAACTAAAATGGCTGCATGATTACGTGACCACTTAAAATAAGTAACTAACACCATTTTCTTCAGTTGCGCCAAATTGATGTCATCTGCGTGGTATTTGGCCGAGACTGAATACTATTAGTGACTCCTTGGTTGTTTGATCTTATCTAAATACGTGTTGGTGTTTGTGTATACGCGTGAATCACTGTCTCCACCGCTTCATCCACACCCTCATCCGATTCATTACATTTAATTTGCATCTAAAAGAGGAAATTAGTCAAGAAAAACAGACAGACTGAATTAAATCGCCTAGCAACGAATAAACGCTGAGTTTCTCGATAGTTTTGAGGTCTCATTATGGCGATTCTTGCCAGCAGATGCTGCATTGACCCTTGGTAGGGCATTCACTGGATGGGACTGCTAAATCCAGCTTAGTTTGGGTTGCTTTTTTCATGATTTCTGCTATTTGTCGTCTGGTGGTTGCTCATTTTTGTGCGAGTGTGGCTGCATGCATGGTAAGCACCTTGCCTACAATAATGTAGGGTAAAGTCGAGTGTGATTTTAAGGTAATGTGCTGATCGCGAAACAACTGACATACTACCTTGCGTTCATTAATCCTGCTGCATTCCCTTTACCCTGTTTTTTTTTCTTTAGTGCTAGAAATTTCATGTATTATACTTTGGTTCATCTTCTGTGCATATTTCAGAACCAGAGCTATTCTTTTTTGTGTGACTGACCACTTTACGATTTCTATCAGACGTTTATCAAGTAAGAAATTAATGGGATTATAAATATAGCATTTTCCTGTACTACTGTCTGTCAATCACCTACTGTTGTCGATTCCAATGGTTTATCAATTTGATTTGGATTTTTTTTCCTTTAAGCTCCTTCTCTGTTATGCTGAGAGGGCAACAGTTTCTAAAGAGAAGTATGTAGGGCTAAAGGATTAAACGTATACACAATGCTACTGCTACCAGGCCCTATATATCACTTCATAATCAAATAAATGATTTATTCGGGTGGGCTTTGATCATCTGGGCCCTAACGACCTTAGCAGCGGACATCGGCGTATTCTTTGGCACTAAGTTCGCGTTAACTGCATGATTTTGTTTACTATTACTAAGTCAGCATCAACTTTAGCTTTTTTAGGCGTCGGTCATATTTTTTTGTTCGTAACTCTAAATATAACAGTTCTGGACAACTAAAGAACACTATATTTGTTGTTTGATGTGTCTGTTGCAGTTTCCCATCCTCACAAAATAAGAATAAAATAGTTTGTGTTTTACACGAGTTGAAAATGAGTCAAGTTTGCTTTGCCAGTATTTAGAAGCACAACCTACCTCTCTTTTTGGATAGGTACATGGAAGATTTTGGGTTTAAGGTCCAACTACTGATTCAGGATCCTGTGTTCCGCTTTGTTTCATTTAGCGATGCTGTCCCTGAAAATCGCAAACGCACTTGTTTGTAGCTGCCTCTGATTCGGTACCCATACGTGCATAGTTTCATCTTAGAAATGAAGGTAACCACGTAGGTTCGTATGATTCTATTATGATGGTTAAGTAAAGGAGGAACGCTTCTTAGAATACTCCATTCGTCTTAATAGGTACCTCAAAAATCTATCACTCTTTCTCTGAGAAGAGGGCTTGCTACGAATTCTACATTTATCTCTAGCTATAGCCACCTCCGGTTTCTGTCTCATTTCTATCCCG
>NW_020170574.1:86505-90670 GCF_000524195.1 Echinococcus granulosus | reverse complement strand
CTACACATGTGATCCTTTAATGCTAAATGCTAACTACGAGAAGAGGTGGCGATCAGTTGAAGCTTGCAGAAATGCCAAGCAAATACGGAGAATGCGAATGCAGATGAGGTATTAACCCTTTCCTTTCCATCACAACCAAGTTAAATATCTCCTCTGGGGTAGGTCTCGTGGTAAAAGGCGTGAGGTATGAAGCATGGGACGTTGTGTTGTCGTCTAAGCTTGAAAATGAGTCCTTCTTCCTCTTCACTAAATGACTGACCTAACCTAACTGTTTCAAGGAAGAGTTCCTTCTCTGCATCCTCCACTTGCATTGCATTGAGTCAGCTGACCTCAACCCCAATTGTTTGGCCTTCAGTAAGTGAATGAACGATTTTGTCTGTGTGCCACCACCTACACACACTCACACACATGCTTGCATACACAACACACACACACACATTGGAAGCACGATTCTGTGGGAATAATGTGGCGTGCACCCACGAAGTGTGAAGTTGGTGGTGTGGGTTGTGGATGGTTTGAAAATAACCGGTGAGACGCCTCTTCTCTTCGCACTGGAGTGAGTAGCCTACTACGGTCATGTCTCAGCACAGGTCGGTCGCCAGTCGGTAAGGGCCAAACGTGTATGGCGAGTGGACATGTTTGTGCATGAAAGGCGTGAAGACCAAATTAAATTGGTAGTTTCTGGAGCCTGTTGTCTGGCTTCTGCTAACACGCGGAGCGTGGGTGGAGGGACCCATCTGTTTACCAGCTTCCACCACTACCTTGCATTCCCAACTAACAAGTTGCTACATCGTTACCATCCTCGTCATCACCATCACTCAAAATATTGTCCAAGGTCGTGTCTGGTACTTCACTGTCGATTTATTCTACTGTCTCAATGACGACTCGTAACTCGACTCTTGTAATTGGTCATGGGCAATCGGTAATTCGTCACTACTAAGGATAGAAAGTTTTGCTGATGCACCACCCCTATCTTCGGGTGCTTCGTTACCAATATTCTAGCCCATGTGCACCATTTCTGCTCCACACGTTCTACCACCATACCTATTTCACATGTTTGAGGACACATTTGCGGAGAAGTTTCTGCAGCTCTGGAATCGCGTTCAAATGAGTAAAGCAGACGGATTGGCGTTACATGGTATTAGATTCAGTTGGCGGTGAATGGGTTGAAAGTGAGTTGGGAACAAGAGGAAGGTAGTAGAGAGTAGGTTAGGGAGGAAGGTGCTGATTGACTGATGTACGTCTCTCCATCCTTGATAATTCACATTAAAAGTCTCATTTTACAACTACCCACTAGTCACGAGTCTTCGCAGTGACCTACTCTGTAAATGTTGCCAACTGTCTCGGTTACAGGATGGCAACGTTCGTGACGTGGATGTGTTATGATGCCTACATTTGACACATAAACCCTGTAAAAATTCTTTCAAATGTGTTTCTACATTGCAAATAGCAAGTTGTCTTTTACCTAGTTTTAACCCCTTAAGGAGCCTATTTTATGTCTAAAATTCTTTTTCAACCTTTGTTTCATCGTTGTTCCGCTACTCTCTAGCTGGTAAGCTTAGTTATCTCTTTCGTTGAATTTTGAAAAAGAATGCAAAGAGATGAATGTTGAAGATTTTTTGTCTTTGATTTCTACCTTCTTTTCTATGCGTCTTACGCTAGTCGTCAATCTGAAGATCTCGTTTCGACTTGGTGCTGAGGTCTGTGGGTGACAACTTGGCAGGTGTAGGTACGCACTGTCAAGTGCGTATTTTTTTACCCTTCTTTGTCATCGCATTAACTGCGTCAGTTAGTACAGTACTAACGGTTTTAAGAAGAGGCTCAGGTACTTTTGAAGTAGACTGTATTGTGATTGCCTTTAGGGTGTTTCATTGTTTTCGACCCTCTGCAGGCCTCTAAAACTGGCAGTAGTTGTAACTGATCACCTTGCGGGAGGCCTACGAATGAGTCCTTAAACAGTTTTAGGTAGTTTAGATTTTATACAGGTCTTTGTCCAAGGTTTGTTTATTATTGAAAGCTCACGCTCAAGTGAATGTTAATCCCTTGCTACCTAGTTCCTTGTGACATTGTTCGCTTTCAGTGTTCTTTTTAGTGCAACAAGTGTGCTTCTCTGGCTGTGATAATGCTGGTGGTTGGCAGTGTTTCTCTGTTACATGATCAACATTTCCTACGCTTTTGTGGGCTCCTTTGCTGACTCCATCCACGATTTTGCCTTTCTCCCTAGGCGAAGGTGGAACGTCTAGAGATGAGGGAGACGGCAAAATGTAGCAAGTGTTTTGAACTCGATCCCAAGTCTATCTTCAAACTACCGTCACCTTACCGAGCTCCTTTCTCTCGGACCCGGATGAATCTGTATGTTTTGATTCATATCTACTTTTGCATTGGGGCGCTGGGGTCATTGTGCATGCGTCGGCCCGGTAGAATCACAGCAATGTTGTGGTGATGCTGGTACCAAACGGGGTAAGTAAAGTATAGGATCGAAAGGGGTGAATTTTAGAGGTTAAAAGACCAGTGTATCAGTGTGGAAGCTGCTGCTTATGTCTTTGTTTCGCTTTTAAAATGACTACATTTATTGCTTTTAGGTGGTTTCTGCTCGTGACACCTTTGACAGCAGGCGTCAGCGACACTTTGGTATTAAGGGGGTGGAGGGAATAAAAAGTGTAGGATCTCTCCAGAGTAATTCTCAGTCTGGGTCCCGAAATCTGTCTCCATTTTCTGGATCTAGAACGCTACACTGTTCCTAAGATCTCATGACAAGACAGGTCCTAAGCGCTCAGGATTATGATCTTTCATTGGCGATGCTAAAACAGGAGAGGAATCAGAAGCTCTTAGTTGAAAATGCTAAAATCGCCAAGCCGTTGCCCTGAAGACTTAGATAGTGGACGTGAAATAGGCCTTCTCTCTGTCTATATCGAGTCGACAGTATGATTCTCTGTCGTTCTTTAAAAATGCCATTATCGAACAGCATGATTTGGGGATAAATATTTCACCACTTTGCATGATAATTCTTTTCATCATTCTTCTCGAAGGAGAGGTAAGAGGCACCTGCCTGAGATTGTAATGTTCAGTCTTATTACTATTGCACAACTTGATGTAAAAAAAAAACCGGGGTTACTTGTTGGCAATTGTATTTGCTTTAGGTATTATTTGAGACGACTCATCACACACCACTGCGTCATAGGTAAGTAGATACTCACTATGAAAGGGGTGGTTGGAATCGTATTACACTGAAGATCGAGAGGGTCCCATTGCATCACCTTGTGAAACAAGCACTGCTTACTCCAAATTAAACTGATCTACTGTCAGTTAGTCTACAACTTTTTGACTACCTCGATGTGATTCAATGGGTGAATCTGCTTCGAAAGCGGATGGGGCTTATGAATTTAGACGGCTTTGCTCAATATGATTCACCAGTTGACAGTATAATTATGCCGTAATCAAGTACTAGGCACTTTGCATCGCTTTAGTAGTTCCAGACCGGCCAATGGTGTGCAATTATTCCGAGGAGATTTTATGGCCGAAAGCTCTCAGCAGAGTCCCCTTGTCTGATGGGGAAGTTCACTGTTGACTTCAATCTCGCCCCCTGTCGGGGGTTATTACACTATTCCCACTGTTGTCTGCCCTTTGTGCAGTGGATCCGCGTTTCTCCGCGTAGTTATTTTTAGGCAAAGAAACCATGGCTTAAGGGTCTGTACATTTGGTCTGCCCTATAGGCACTTAATTTGCCACTGCCAGCCACGCCTTCTTCATTTCCACCTTGACTGGTGCGCTTCGTCTACCAATAAAGGGTCTACCTCGAAAGTTGTGATGCAGTAAAAATGCCACTTCCTTGGTCGGTTTGAAGGAATACTGGTTTTTGAGTATCTGAATTTGATAAGTTTTGCTTCTTGAAAAAAACTTCGAGTAATAAAATGTTATTCTAAAGCTCAAAGGAGACAAGTTTGACCAGCCTTTTTCTATGCAACTTGACGCAAAAGATTATTCGATAAAACCTTTGAAGATCACGAAGAGTATTAAAAAAGGTAATGTGCTTCTGGAGTGGGATCGGACATTTCGGAGTCTGACTTGGACACATATCGCTGCAGTGACTTGTAGCCAGTGGGAACTCATAATGTGTAGCATAAACCATAGAAATGCATCATTTAAGTGGTACAGCCCTCCCTAT
>NW_020170574.1:25046-86405 GCF_000524195.1 Echinococcus granulosus | reverse complement strand
TGGACCAGGCATTTATTTCAAATCTCTTATTTGGGAATACTTGAATTATGTAATGTTTTTGATAGCGACTAACCGTAAGGAGAATGCTTTAATGCTATGCGAAATCGCTGGCTGATATCTGGACGTTTCTTCCCGCATTCGTGTCGTCTAACACTTCAAAATCGTCTTGTTTTCGTGGCGTAGGTGTCATATATCATGCATGCTTTTTTATTGAAGCTTACAACACCTGTGCTTCTTAGTATTTAGCATTGCATTTATATGCTCTTCCTGCTCCTGCTTTTTTAGATTTGACATTCCCGAGGACTATGACAATTTCTTTAACCCCACTGAACGTAGTCTAGTAGTAGACTACGTACTAAAGCGGACGGGTACGTGTGAATGTACCGGCCCTGGAACCTGCCCACCCGTCAAGGGTGGCGACGATGCCTCACCGCATTACGTGACCGAGGAGGATGTGGAGTACGAGCGAAAGACTCGTGCTAGGCCCTTCGATGTCAAATTGGCGGAACATGGCAAGGTCGATTTGGGTATTGACCATCTCATTAACGATAAGGTCTTCATTGCTGCTTTTCCATTGCACGATGTGAGTTGGTGGTATACTTGTTTGAACCGCTAAGTGGTGTACGTCTTTTCCTCTACTTTATGCGTTCTTTCTTTTTTCCTCTAGCCGTCTGAGGAGCTGATGAATCTATTGAAACAGAAGGAGGGCGAGGTGGCAGGTTCGAGCAGACCAAAGGTAGGATTTGTGTATTGGACTCCTATCTAAATAAGCTGGGTAGTGTCGATTATAAAGGAGGTAATAGGAAATAGTTCATTGGCAGCGGTGAACAACTTCGCTGCCAGCATCTCAAGTAAAACCTCTACCATCACATTTTACCAATTTGACCTGTTTGTAACGCGATTTAGTTCAACCACTTTTCGTATTCTCATGAAGGCCACATATCGCATGTGTGACATTGATAGCGAACGTGTTGGTAAGACTTTGCTTATTTTCTCTTCAGTCAAGATTGTGTCTTTTCACAATTACATTTGTGTATTTGACAGATGTTTTTTGGGGTCTAGAAAACGCGATTTTGTGCCGAAAGTGGTTATTTCTCATTAAAATGCATCTGTAGTGGGCATAGTTAGGCATGGATCGTCGTTTTTTCTGTCATGTAAATGGCACTTGAAGGTTGAATCCACTTGTTTGGTACCATGCACCATGAATCTCCATAGCTCAAAGTTTGATCGTAGATTTCTGCCTGATATTTTGATAACTGGCTTATGGAATTTCGTCCCACATTTGTTCAACTTATCTTCATGTACAGTAGGTCTGTTATCCTCTTCCTCGTTTAAACGAATGTTATGGAAAATTGTCTTAGCTGCCCACTACTTTTTCTTCATTAAGAGAGTTAGGGCAGGGTTTGAGGGTACATTTTATTGGGGGTAAACTCTTCAAAAGTTTGTGCGGATATTCCCTATGTCTCCGCCTCTTTCACCTGTCTAGACCGAGCAGACGGAGGTCAACATGCGAACCCTTCTAAACGACCAATGGGGCAGCTTGAAGAATATGATTAAGTTTCAACCACTAGACTACGTTCGGTACGTTCTCTGTGCTGTCTTTCTCTTTCTTAACCGATTTTGCGCCAAAAACATTTCACTAACCACATCTTGCAACCAACACTACTGATCAGATTATAAGTAGGGGATGAACTCGAAAACAAGCGTTTTATTCAGCTGAATTTTTCCATCTGTCGGCCTTAGGAAGCTGCGCCTCCTAGTTATTGTTTCATCAATGAAAAAAGTTGTTACTGGACTAACTTAATCACTCTAAGTCGGAAAACCTCTTTTAATTCTAATTCTGATGTCTACCTTCAAAAAGTTTAATATTTTAGAACACATTAGGCAATTATTAATGTTTATTTGTTCTGTGCTCTACCTCCATGCTTAAATACAGAGGGACTATCCACTGGCCCGTAGACAAATCATGCTTACCATGGAAGTAGTCACAGAAGTACGCTAATTTCTGTGTGCTACAACTCTGTTTATGTGCATATCGTTTCGTTTCTTACCCACCCGCACACTAACTTTGCACAAAAAATGCGATTTTGGGGTGTTACATTTAAAGGGTACTTAAAGCGGGTGTTGCCTTGTTGTCACAAATTTTGTCGGAATTGAAACTAGTGTATGCCTCATGTTAACCACCAATCATTGTTGCCTTTTCTAGACTCTACTTTGGTGAATCCATCGCCTTCTACTTTGCATGGCTGGGCCTTTACACCTACTGGCTCATCCCTGTGGGTATTTTTGGTCTCCTTGTCTTCTGTCTTTCAGCCATTGACATCTCCGACGACCGAATTGTGTACGTAACTAGTTTTATGCTCATTGGCCTATTAATATGTTGTCAAAGTAGTAACAACGCTAGTGCTTTGTTGGTTGTGGAAAATTACCTACTTTTGGCTTCATTCCACGTAGGGATGACGTATGCAATCGTGGGTCCGAGTTTGTGATGTGTCCTACGTGCAGCCAACGGGGTTGCAAGTTTTGGCTATTGAATGCCTCTTGTTTGGCCACGAAGATGACGCATCTAGTGGACAATATTAGCACGGTTCTGTTTGCTATCTTTATGTCTATCTGGGGTGAGTTGTTTGTTTGACTGCTTTCCCTAATCTCTCCAAGCAACAGCTTGAGTTATATTAATTTACGGTAGCAACGCTCTTCATGGAGAACTGGAAGCGCTACCAAAATGTCCTGGGGCATCGATGGAATGTGCAACATCTTGAACCTGTGGATGAGCCACCCCGACCGGAATTTCTTGCCCTACTCAAAAAACGAGGCTACAAAACGACCGTTAATTTAATCACTGGAGTACGTTCAACATCATTTATGGGTTACATATGAATGATATTTGTTATTTTAGCGTGAAGAACCTAGTATTCCCTTTTGGAGTCGCAAATTGCCCTGCACTGTGCTCTCCTTCAGCTCTGTTATCTTGGGGGTATGTGGGCCGGAACGAAATTCACATACCTTATCTCCTCATTTGATTTCAGCAACCACTGTGCATTTTAGATGGTCCTCTGTTTGGCTGCTCTTATTGGTGTCATCTTTTACCGTCTCATTGTTAACACTCTTCTGTTGCAACACGAAAATGTATTCATTAGCTCTATGGCAGGAATAATTACTACTGTGACCAGCTCCTGCATTAACTTGGTCTGCATCTTCATCCTGAAATTGGTAAGCATCGTGACCTGTGGCCAAAATCTGGGGTAGCTGACCAAATGTTTCATTTCATTTTTTGTTTCTGGTTTGTCATCACCTAGGTATACGACAAAATCGCGGTCAAACTGACAGATATGGAGAATCACAGGACTCAGTCGGAGTACGATGACAGCTTGACGTTGAAACTCTACCTTCTGCAGTTTGTCAACTTCTATTCGTCGATTTTCTACATTGCCTTCATTCAGGGAACCACTGCCGGTCTGCCCGGTGACAGGAGCATCCCAATTCGTTCATCTGGCGTGAGTTTTTCTGCTGCTTAAAGCCTAATTATGTTTTGATTTCTCATTGACCTTTTATATCATTTGGGAATTCTAGTGTGACAATGGAAATTGTCTCTTCCAACTTTTTATCCAATTGGCCATCATAATGGTCGGCAAACAATTTCTTAACTTTGTGACGGAAAATACTCTTCCGTGAGTTTACTGGTAATTTGTATTCTCACACAAAATCTATATGGTAAGATTAGACGATGTAGCTCATCTACAATTCCTCCAATTTTCATTAGCCAAATTTTAATGCTCCTATTGAGGGTGTTTCAATGGTTAACAGACTAGGAGGCCATGTCGCAGTTGAGATGATCCCACCTTCATGCCGTCTGCGTGGCAGCCGAGGTGCGGGTGATTCTAAAATACCCACACACAAGTTAAAGAACTATAACACTCCTACAACGTTCTGACAGCATGAGTCTGAGATTTTTGTCCTTACCCCTCTCCTTTGAAGGCCGATTAAGCGGTGTCTGGTCGTCTATTTTGCGCATCGACGCTCAATGAGAGATCGGGGTGCATTGGCAGAGAAGGTGTCCGGAGCTCAGTACGGCTCGATGGAGTCGGGCGCTCTCGAGAAAACACCGCTGACGAGTGGCGACGGACGACCGATTTTGTATAACTGCCGCGCCAACTTCACTCTCCTCGACGGCGGATCACGACCACTCTTTGAGGAGTATCTTGAAATGCGTAAGTTGATGCGATTTTGTCATGCGGATGACCTCCGATAGCACCAGTGCTGTCGTCGGCAGCACCTTCATCAATACCATCACCATCGCGGCCGTCACTGTTATCATAGCACGACTTGTGTGGTCGCCTAGGCGTTGATTAGCACGTCCTCTAGTGTTGTACTTTATGCAGGTGCTAATTGAGCGAGACTGGGATTTTTCCCTTTACGAAGGCCTAAAATGAACTAATTTTTGGCATGCTCTCCTTAGCCTTTAATCGGTATCTGGAAGGCTTTAATGCGGAAGCTTGTCGGTACAAATGATTCAGCCTAGAACTGCTCGCTCCAATTTTGTTGTTGATGCTGGAATGCTGATTTTCGTATGACTTCACTATTTTCATGTTGGCTTTAACTATAAAGTAAAATGATGCACTTAAGCTTTGTCGCATATAATAGTGCAGTCTAGCAAGTCCTCGCCTCCCTTGTCAAAGCATGTCTTCACCCCATTCCACCACTCATTTCTTCTGCACTAGTCAAAGGTAGCAGAGCACTTTGGTATCTAGTGTGCACCAGTCTTTCGAAATTACACAACTCACTCATGAGTGATGGCATATTTGACCGGCCTGTGGAAATATTCATCCCTTCTGCCTCCGTGTCAAGCATCCATAATTCCGCGTTCCTCGCGTTGAATGGAATGTTCGCTTACAGAAATAACTGTCAAGGCTGCTGGCTGGAAATGAATCTCCATGACCAGAATTGTCACTGACGTGCAGACATCTTTCTCCTGTGCGGTTTGGCGGCTAAGCGTCGTACCACCATACGGTATTGTGCTTGAAGCCCTCTGTAGAGAGGGGAATGCACGCATTTGACCCAGTTGGTCAGAAGGGCTTCTTCATTCCTCACTCTGGGCTGTTTCCCACGCATATGGTCACTTGCGTCTATCACTTTGTCAGATGTATTCCGGTCAACGGCATACACTCTGCGCATTGGGAAAAGGGCAAAATTGGCGCTTACTTTGGTATGCAGTAACTCCACAGTAACATCCTTATTGATAAGTGGGGGGCCAACTCGAAGTCCTGGTTCAAGTTGAGCGTTCTTATCTAAGGCAGTTTTCTAGATTTTCAGCGACACTGTCTCTCGTATCACACTTGCTATGTTAAATGTAAAATATTAAATGAATACAGTACAGAAGCGTCTAAATTTAGCTCTTGTTTAACCGGCAAAGCATTATTCATAGTTTGGGAGTGTGTGATGCATTTTTGTATGGTTATCTAGTCATTCAAACTATTAGAATTGCTTTCTGAATAACATTTTCTCTATTATTGTTTATCTCTCTCAGTGATCCAGTACGGTTTCATCACAATGTTCGTTCCCGCCTTCCCCGTTGCTCCACTATTCGCTCTGCTCAACAACATGTTTGAGCTACGCACGGATGCAAAGAAGTTTTTGCGTCTCCTCCGTCGACCGGTTAGAAAGCGAGAAAATGGAATTGGCATCTGGTTCGGCATCCTAACTGCCATTTCCGCTCTGGCCATTCGAACAAATGTGAGGCATTATTGCTGGTGTTGCGACACGCTCTACTGATGGTTTATCAGTAGATAACCAGGTTTCTTGTATGTGTGGGTTTCAGGCTTGTTTGATCGCCTTTACTTCGGAGTACCTTGTACGCATGACCTACATACTCTACTACTCGCCTAACAGGACCCTGGAGGGCTACCTCGACTTCACTCTCTCCTACATGAATGCCTCGCGATTCGATTTGACACCGAAGGATGAAGTGCTGTTGAAAAATTCAACCTATTGTCGGTGAGAGCGGCGGCAGAGGTTATCATTTCATGGCATCCTTGAATCCGATTAACAGCTTTGTAGCATCCAAATTTGTTTCTAAAGCCAGTATAAGGCATTTGAGGTTAAAAGTCTTCCATGACTGATGACTTCATTCTGCAACTTTTGACATCTAATTCAACCAGGCGCGCTTTCTTGGAAATTCTTAAAGAAGAAACGATTGGAGGCCAAATTAACCCTTATTATTCCTTACATCGTTAATAATCGGATAGATAGAGCTTTTAAAAAAGACAGCTGCTATTTGACGAGACGTCATTCTGGCCACTTGGTCGTTGCTCGAGCATAGGCACTTGAAGGTAACGGTTTTTTTTTCTCCAGGTATCGCGATTTTCGTGAACCCCCAACTGCGCCTGACCCTTACGCCTACACTCCGGTGTACTGGCACGTCCTGGCTGTGAAATTCGCCTTTGTTTTTATTTTTGAGGTAAGCTGTCGTTGTTATATTGTTTGCTTCCATTCCCCTCATTCTTGCCCTGCATATATGCGTATATATGATACCCTTTTAGAATGTGGCTCTAGCCTTGACAGCCCTCATCGCCCGATGCATTCCTGACATGCCACAGAACCTCACCATTATCTCACGTCACGAGGCTCGCGTTGTCAACGAGCTTCTTCTCCAGAACGAGGAAATTGAGGATAAAGAGAAGTCGTTCGAACCGCCAACTCAACAACCGGCCATTGGTTTTAGTAGTGTCGAAAGTTTCAAGGTGAGCTCTTCCCTCCTCCCTAGGAAACTAGTTAAACTACTAGCCCGAGAGGGGATCTAAGCGGCTGCATTGTAGGCAAAGAGCTGTATTCCATTCTATGTTAATCCACATCTCCTGTATGTACGTTGGCAGGCCGCACGGAATCGTGAGCACCGCGTATTCCTTGGCTGTAAGTTTATTGGTGCACACGGATGACAGCGAAGGGACGAAAATGGAAATGAGACACACTGTGTTGAGGCCTTGTCATGCACTATGTTTTCATTCTACCAGTCTTTGCACCAATGTTATCGTGTCTCTGTTCTTTCTTCCCTCTCTCCGCCTTTGTCACGGCTCTTCAATCATCACTTTTTAGGGCAAAATTGGCGATTGTCAAGGCTTCTTTATGGAAGATTTAGCTTCTCCTACAAGTGTATAGCACCGCTACTATCCTTCACACTAGTGTAGATTCTCTTCCATGTACACCGCCTCCCCTGATCAATCCATGTTGTGCATCCACCACTAGTCCCCTCCACCCCCTCCTTCCCCTATTAATCGTGCAACAAGCCTCAATTTGATAAGTTACCTCAAGTTTTTCTTAAAAACAACTATTTCTCTATTGCAAGACTCAACAAGTGGGCTTCGTTTACGCTCTGGTTAGTTTCTACTGTCGCACCGTGACTGTGCTTCCGCATAGCAGCAATGTCCATGATTGAAGCATGTTCAGCTTGACTGCGGCAATTTTCCATTGCCTTTGATGTTGCAATTGTCCAGATTGCACCCTTGGAATCAACATATACCAGGAATGGTTCCCATTTAAGACTGATGCGGTAATCACGAAGTCACAGTCTCAAAAAAAGAGCGACCACTGCAGACCCGATTTTTAATTTTGTTCCAGCGAGACCAATTACCATTTCATTCCATCCAATTCAAAAGCTGTTAATTATCCCAACATGCTTCAAAATGTTAGACCTACCGCTCAGTCTAAATGTCGAACCACTCCTGCCACTTTGTGATTTATGCTGCCACTCGTTACTACTCGCAGTGCGGCTCTAATCCATGCGCTTTTGTATCACCACCACCACCCCCACTATTACTAATATTTTGTCCTTTCGAATTTAAGCCTCCAAGGATGTAATCCATCATGGGGTTAGTTGATACAACCACCATTGAAATATTGCATCTCGGCCTGATTGCCAATAGCCCTACTGATTGCAAATGCTCTTTTTGATTACCTTTTTTCCATTCCTGCGCGAATGTCTTTATTGAAAGGATAATTTCACCCATCCCCGAAAGGGCGAGGTATGCTTTTTTTTGTCGTGTGTGTGTGTATGTGCGTTCGCTAGCGCTTCCTGAAATGTCCGCTTACTTATTATTGCACTGTGGCACCTGATTGGCGCTATGAGGCTCTACTGTAATAATTATAAAAGATGGACGAATTTACCTCCCTGCGACAGGTTGGAGGTTTTAGTGGTTTGAAAGCGGGATCATAACGCTGCCACAGATGCAGAGCTCAAGTTGTCCCTAAAAACGCTTAAGAGAATAAAAGCCTCCTACTCCAAAGTTCATCAAGCTTGAGTAACCAAAAGTGGTCCTCGAGTCCTCTTTCTTTTAGGCGGTTAAGTAGTATCAACTATGAATATGTCTAAGCTCAGAATCCAGGTCGCTCTCTAGCTATGCCAGTCACTATACACGTAGAGGCTGAATTGAGCAAACAATTCGGCATTGCTGACCTCATTTTCCGCATCCTAACGCGCTCTCAGTGTCGGTTGTGTTCAATGTTCTTAAAATCTCACCACATGTGATACCTCCGTCTGTCTAGTGCGCGTTTTCTCATCTCTCTCTCCCTTTTCTCTAGCCTGAAGAACAGCTCTTTACCGGAATCGGCTTTTTGCAAAAATGACTGTCGTCGTCGATGGGTACTTTCCAGCTCTTCCCTCATCTTCTCCGTCACTTTGGAGTGTTGCTGTTCCTTTTGACCCTTTGGTGACAAAACTTTCGGGTAGTGCAAGAATTTGTTATCTCGACTAATACTACTCTTTTACGGCGACCGGTACTAGTGAACAGAATTACCTTTTTTCCTCTTGTTATTTAGCATTGCCTTGTGATGGTGTCTTGTCACCCTATTTGATATCGTTTGTAATAATATGCAATTTCATTTGGTGCCCCCCTACGCACAGGTCGCAAATAACAACGCTGTACACCCCTAATATTATTGCCCTCCGGTGAAATTGGACCGCGGGAGACGGAAATGGTCCTCTATAAGTCGGGTCCAGTAACTATGACAACCCACCCAATATGGGCGGATATGTCTCAGTCATAGCCGTATGTTTAATGCGTTGATCAGGCATCAACCAAATCTTGACCGCTCACGGGTCCAGCTGTACTTGACCCTTCAGCTATGTGCGGTCGTTCGCTTGTCTCAAGCGGAGACACCGCCAACGCGTGTGTTCTTATTTCTCCTGCCCCCACGATAATGTTGAGGGATTCCACTGCAATAAGTGGACTTGTTGGCATTTGGGGCGTGCATTCTTTGAGGGTGGTTCGTTCACTGACCAACTGGAAGAGCCCGAATGGTGGAACGATTACTGCTAGACATATAGGTTAAACAAAGAAACTGCTTGCGGTGGAGCTCCACCAAAGAAAGGGATACATAAGTCGAGGAAATGAAGAATATGAATTTGAACACTAAAACCGCTGTAACTAATGGCAAGATATTTAAGCCTGACCAATGTTTGAGTTCGTGAGATGAGACAGTCCACTTTGAATGCTGATAACCGGCATCGTTGCTGCGACCAGTTCCATGGATTCTTCCGTCGCCCTCATCTATTGTCAATGTGATTATTTCTAGGCCGTCTATGAAGTAGTTCAAGACTAACATGCGCTTCAGGGCGTTTGTATGTTGAATGACAATTTTCCGACATTTGCTTGTAGAGGAAAAAGATGTTAGCTAAAGTCCATTTCAAACATGATCTCTAAAACGATGTCTAGAGGGGATTTCGTGCCATGAAGTGCTAAAATTCAAATGAGTTATGACACCATGAATTCACTCAAGCCGTAGTTTGAATATCTTTGATGCATTCCCGAAATTCGTGCGCTATAAAGGACAACTCAAGGAATGGAGCTTTGCAGTTAAGTGGAGCATGGATTCTCGACAGATTGGACTTTCTGCTTATTCAAAGAGCATACAGCGCTTTGGCAACCAAGGCGTGTGGTTTCAAGGAAAAAATGCAAACTTTCACTTTGACTCTTCATTTTAGGTAATGGCGTTCTTTCCACGGATTTTATTTACATGTTTGAATGATAACGCTAGCCAAGGACCGTTGCACTGGTCGCCAGGTAACTGAGGCCTCCAAACCGTGCTGTGCTTCATTTGCACCGGCAGGTGTATGAGGCGCTTATGCTTCGGTCCCACTAACTCTTGTACCTCGTTAATTACTTGCCTTTGAGAAGTGAACCAGATCTAGGTAACAGGGCATGAACTTGATTGTTGGTAAAATCTTTCTACAGGGAAGACGTCAGCCCCACTTGCAAGTCCATTAGGATTAAAAGGTTTGATTTTGTTGGTAAATACTAGAGTCTAAAAAACTTGGCTGGCTTACCTTAGTCGCCTCTAGGTATGATGGACAGTGAATTTGTTTTGATTGGTTAAATTGTCCAAAGTCATAAGTTAAAGGGACAGACCAATCCCCTAACACCTACTCTAGCATTTGCCGCATAAAAAAGCCAATCAAAGTGAAGACAGGTCGGAAACTTCGTCGAACGCGTACCTTATATACCAGTCTCGCATGTTTACCAAGAATGGGCCACGTTGGCAAAGTGTGACAAAGTTCAGCTCAAAAATGGCAAAAGATACAAATACACTTCCTCCACTGTTGACTCAAAAGAGTTTTCGGAATTGAGGTTTATGCAGCAGTTAACGTTGGTGAGGTTGCATCACTGACAGGCTGGTTGAATGCGCATACTACTAAATACTACCCGAAAAGGCCTTGATTATACATCGAATGCTGAATACATCAAAGCCTCGATAGCAATCCCTCATTGTAAAGCCCATCACCAACAAGGACTGCTACTCTTTAATTAGAGGCACTCGAAAATCCTCAAAAACTAAAACAAAGTTGCGTCAAACTCCCCTTCATTGCATCAAAGATGCCAAAAAAGCGATATTATCTGGAGTTTTCAATGTCTACAACTATTTGAACAGAGTTTCTCACTTGTAAAATGAGTTCTCGTCATGATATATTTAGGAAAATTCAACTTATCCTCCACTTCCTTGTCCAATCATCACCTTTCAAATTATCACCCATTTGGAGCAAATCCAACGTAACTTAATAGAGGTAAAAATTTATGCAGTAGCCTCAAAAAATAGTGCTGAATCATAATACCAATGTATACGTGAACTCCATTTGGAACACCAACCAGAAGGTTCACCTGTGAACAAGTAGTCCACACGTTGATTGTTTTAAAAACTCCATTTCAATGACAACAACACAGCGAACCTATCTTCAGTTTCTCAAACATCCGAATGATATGAACAAGGCGGGGGGAGCTCACTTAACTAGACCGGCGATAATTGATTCAGTCGTACTGCATGCCGCGGCCAAGACTTTCAAACTGCCACCCAAAACATCGGCGGCCACAGATTGGTCGATAGGCTCTGAGCCCGCAGCCGCGTTGCGCCAATCGGCAACAAGGTCAGCGACCTTGAGGGCGGACACAGCGGGTGAGATGGCAGTGGAGGCGGTAACAAGGGGTACAGAGGAGCTCAAAACGCGACGGACAAGAGATGCACAGAGGGCTGACTTGAAGAGACCCAATTCAGTGAGTAGGGCGTCACGAAGGTCATCCAGTGTCACTGACCCTCCTCCCGCTTCCTCTCCATTACCCTCCTTTTCACTCCCCAGCAGAGCGTCCCGGTTGAGGTAGTCTAACAGGAGGTGATGCAGCTCTCTGCGACTGGAGGAAAATAATCACGAGGATTAGCATTGTCAGATGACGAATGAAGAAATTGAGGATGTAAACTCCAAAATGAATGATGATGAAAAAGAAGTGCTAATAAATAGACTGCTGTCAAATATTAATACAAACACTTCAATTCATGCCTTCCAAGTGCATTTCATAGAGTCACATTTCGATAATGGAAAGCCGAAGAGATTACATTTAACTCCTCAAAAGTGTCTTGGGCGATCGTACAGAGGACAAAGGAGGTGTTATCCAAGTCGTTGCAAGAACATGCGCAACATTACCAGCTTGTAGAATGAACACGATATTTCTAATGCAATCACGGGACCCTCAGATCTGCACCGCAAACTACTCCTCTGCATCAAAAAGACAGTTTCAAGATAAAATAGATCAGCAAATATAGGCATTGCTGATGTTAATAGCCTTGTAGTCCACCATTCTAATTATCTACTTACACTAGAGGCTTAAAATTCATCAAAATAGAGAATAGGCCAGCATATTGCTTTGAAATCTAGCCCACATTTGAAACCGGAAAAGTAGGGTTCAAAGAGCTCACCTACCAGGCCATGGCCTTGAATACCAAGCTTTTGGCAGCACGCCGACTCAATTGAACTCTACAACCCGCGAACAAGCCTCGGGTAACAGCTATCCACTGCCCCAGGGTTATTCGACATCTAAACAGCCGTGACAGACGATGCTCCACCTCTGCCTCTTTTCCTCTCAACTTCAAACCGAATTTCCAAGGATGAGTGATCGATAAAACCTCTTGATCAAGTTCTTCTTCATCCACTTCGTCCATGGATTGAACACTTTCGAGATCAACAGGTATTGGAAGATGTATCACCCAATCAGAGGTCGATATTTGAAAATATATATCTCCAAATGACCGTGGTGTTGGAATTACGACAAACAGACGCTGTTTTGCCGCATCAGACGTTGTTGTGGAAGATATTCGAGGAAATACAGTCTCCAGGTGTAAGTTAACATTAGATGGAACATCATGAAGGCAGATGCAGAGGACTAGAGAAGCGTTTGGCCCTAGAAAAAGACGAGTACGCGTGATTTTCATCGCAAACTCGGGGGCATCAGGAAGAGTGTTGACACGCAGACAGGGCAGACTGCCGAAAGGGGTAGTTGGAGTGTAAGGCGTTGCCGCACGACTGTAAAAGATGGGAGAGTGGTGAATTGAATAGGATGTAGGAGAGGGGATGTAAAAAGTGCGATCACACGGCTGAATTGAGAGGAGAATTTGATTAGCAACTGCGTAGGCGGCCAAGCCCTTCTAAAATAGAGAGATGGAGTACGAATAAGTACGTAGGTCGCCTTATTATCAAACTACGTACGTGGGTCACATTGCCGGGGACAAGTTCAGTTCGAAGCAGATTCCAGAAAATTGCATGAGATCAACAAGGACAGAGTTGAAGGGGGAGGGAGGGGAACACGTTGAAACGAAATAGCATTACTTTTTAAAAAATCTATTTGAAAAATAACTATTGTCGATGCAACAATGTCAACATTAGCCACAGGGAAGTACTCCAAATCGGTGGACCGTGAAGTATCTCCAGAACTACCATCTCTTGAAGCATTAGACCATTAAGTATGGGGTAAGCCCTTATCCAGAACGGTGGCGACCACGAGGATGCGCGGTTTGCTTCACGATCAATCCTTGATTTTCGGAAATCTTAGCTAAACTAAGCGAAAATTTGGCCGATTGTAGAACCGCAATGCAGAGGCTCAAAACATCTACGAACACAATGCTGGCCACGGCGAGAGCTCGACTAGCCAAGAAAGATAAGGACGGTATGCTACTCAACTTTTTGTCTAAGTAAGCAGTTTCGCCGAGGTACTAGTAGCCGGAGGAAATATCACCGATAGGGCGACCATTAGGCTGGGAATAAAAGAAGCTTCAGCAGATTTCATGTCAGCAATAGTGGCAAACGTGACCAAAACCAACAGGTGACATTATCACCGTGTTAGAGACAAAGAGAGAACAGAAAGACGAGAAGGATTTTGCCCAAGCTGAAATGTCCCAAATCATACACGAATTAGCAAGGAGGCATTACCGACAGTCGAGACGCTGACACTTCATCAAATAAATGCACTGCCACCCACTTTAAATACTACCGTTGAAACAAATTTAATGTTCTAACTCGATTTTGGCCCTAAAAAATAATAAAAAACCTGATTCCACGGCTGGGGTGTTCCTCATACCGATGATGTGACGAAAAACGAGAACAAAGAACGAAAGATGAAAGGTAGTACTCGAGGTGAAAGCATCGAAACACGGGACTCCGTCGTGAGATGCTCTTTATTGTTCAGGTTCACGCAGATGATTAGTTGATGTCCCACTTATCATTTGAAGCAAACTAACAATAACGAATTCTTAAGTGAAAACCAAACTTTACTCCAGGAACCTTCTATCACCATTAATAGGGTCCCTTCATTCCTGAGCCCGTACGTTAAAGTTAAGTAAAAGAAACTGAAGCAGATGGGAAGGAGCAAATACAGCAAAAAATAACGCGCGGTGGACGATTACCCTCTGAGCTAGAATCTGGCATCAAAAAATTGCAGTAGAAAGCGCAAGAACACACGTATGCGCAAAAAAAAAATGAAAAAGGATAAAATCGTTCTCTTTTTTCACTAACCAAACACGCACGTGTAGTTTAGTAAAGAGGTGGTTGTATAAACAATCGTTGTCGTGGTCGGAAGAGCTAGAAGTTACAGAGAAAGGAGCGGACAGTGGGCACAAACAGGTGAAAGCGATGCTGAAAATCAGTGCGCCTCTTCCTCTCCGACATCGTCGTGGTGTTAGTCAGGGGAGTGGAAAGCTCGAGAAAGGCGTGTTGTAGACGCTGTTGTGAAGTCGCGTCGCCTGAATATCGTGCTACGGATTCACCGGCTACCTCCTCGAAGCTTCGCTGCAAAAAAAAGAAGGACTTAGACGCTTCATGTGCGACCCATACAGAGGTATCCGAACTAAAATGAAATTAGGGGTTTATAAGAAATAATAACTTTCAATGAATGAAAACCACGCTTATTTTTCGTCATACTTCTCTACCAGATACTTACGCTTATCTCAGCGCGTCAGTACGACTGGAGCATCTAAGGTCAGTCTTTTGCTTCTGAGCCGGTGCCGAAATATTGACCTCTAAGATTCTTGATGCACCCAATTCTCATCACATGCAATAGCGCAATCGAGAAAATCCTCGCCTCCCTTGTCAAAGCATGCCCTCATCTCATTCCACTATTTATCTATTCTGCGCTAGTCAAGGGCAACAAGCTATTTTGGCGCCTAATGTGCACCAACTTTTCAAAATTCCACATCTTTGCATTTGCCAATGCCCGTGTGTCTCACCATTTCGTGGAAAGATTCGTGCCTTCTGTTTCTAGTCTATTAGCCTCCATTGAGCGCTCCTTGCATTCAACGGAATGTTTGTTTACAGAAACGCCTGTGAAAACTGGGAATTGGCAATGAACTACCATGACCAGAATTTTCACTGGAATCAGTTAATCAAATGCCATTCAACTGGGTGGTTCAGCGAGTGAGCATTGTATCACCACATACGACGATGCCCAATGTCCTCTGTACATAGGGCTATACATGGATTTAACCCGTTGGTTCAAGGGGCCTCTTCGTTCACCACAATGCTCTGGTTCGCACTCACATGACCGTTTACGCGTGTCAAACTGTCAAATGGAGTTCAGCCTACGAGAGGTGCTCTGGGTACTGGGAAAAGGACAGACTTTGAACTTACTGCGGTACGTAGTAACTTTGCGGTACTAACCTTCTAGATAAAAGGTTTGGTTTGGCTTGATTGCCTCTGTAGCATCACCTGATATCAGTTTCAACACAGAAAATGCACAACACCACCTATTTAAACGGTTTTCCTGTTAGCAAACAGCGAAACGATTGAGCGCAAAGTACTTACTACAAATCTATTACTATTTCAGGCAATGAATCACTTTTAAAGCCTGTCCAATGTTGACATTTAAGGATTGTTTGTCGCAGCTGTACTTCCGACGAAAACTAATCCATCACATTCATATCTGTCTTTTCCACTTTTGCTACAGAAGGAAGTAAATGTTTCTGGGGATTGCAACAATTAGGAGTGGTCTTATGATGCACCAGATCTTGGATGAAAACAGACAGGTAAATAGATAGAAGGGTAGACCGACATAAGTCAGGCAAACGGAAGCACATAGATAGATTGGCATGGGTAGACGGCGCAATGATGATAAGTAGATAGAAGCAGACGGTCAAATAGCCAGCGAAAGGAAATGACGAAGGAAGGCAGACAGACAAATAAAAAAGGGGGCAAAATAAAACACACAAACAGAGACGGGTACGCAGATACAAATAGCCAAAAATAAGATGTAAACAGAGAGACTGGCAGACTGAGACGGATTGGCGAGACTCACTAGGTCAAGAGTAGCCAACGCAAAGATGCATCCCGCGAGGGAGTCCTCCAACTGTGCCGGAAAAATATCCCGGGTGACGAGCCCGAGAAGTTCGCGGAGGAGATCCTTCCCCAACGGCAAGTGCGTCACCATGGCCGTGGCGGCGACCGCGGCCGAAGTGGGGAGGGAACCCCGAGTAGCGCAGAATTCGGCCAGGTACGTGAGTGCCTCCAGCGCACTCATGTTTGTAGTGGTTTCGGCGAGGTTGAAAATGCCGTGACGAAGAAGGCGCCCAAGTTCGGTCAACGCCTCTGCCGACTTGTCCTTGGTAAGATGGAGCAGACCTTCGGGGCGCAGTTCCAGAGCGTAGGAAAGGAGGTGGTAAAAGGAGCCCGCCATTTCTGGAACCTATTAAGTAAGGAGAGGTCAACTACTAAAACGGTTGGTAAGATGAATACATAGATAGATAAGTCACTATCGTCCTATCAATTCTGGGTGTGAAGGTTGAAAAGGTCGGAGCTAGAGTGAACAAATTGATAAAAGAATGTGTCCCAATGGCTTGGATGAAAAGAAGAGTGGCGTAATGATTGAATAGATGAATTCATGAATAGATGGGTGCACTCAAGGTCGATGGATGAAGTAATCAAGGATTGGTCAAGATTGAATTGGTTAGAGCGCTAATTATGCAGATGGATAAAACAGAGGTGGGTGGACAGGTCGGTAGTTTGACGATTTAATTGATAATTTGAGGGATAGAGGTGAAATGAATGGGTATTTGACTGTAGGAAATTGACTACTAGGTCTACGACAAAAGGATTGATTTATTCAAAATGGATGGGTCGGGAAAGGTAAAATACATTACCTAGATATGATCAGCACAACCATAAAAAACCATAAGGTGATAAAAAATCACTCGACTCGGCTCAATGTGATACAAATTTGAATCTACATGATAGATTATAATTGAAGTGGTAATTACTGGCCGAAAAATATGGGGGAGGCCCCTAGGACATTTGCCAACTTCGTATTTCAGATAATATAAAAATTATTTGCTAAATAGAGAAATTTTGCTTAAATCAGTCCAAAATGGTATAAATGCGAACCCTCGGATATTTTCCAACCACACCCCTCGGTTGCAGACACGGAAGAAAGGAGAACGATTTCTACAATACTCATCAACAGAGCACACCACATCCATACTTCAGACAATAAAAAGATTTCTCAAGTGACAAAAGACATTCTACGCATTTAGAGAGGGTACAAAATTTACCTTTTATAAGCGTAATAGGAGAGAGGGGCGAGATTCCAAGAAGCATCGTCTCAGGCACTTACCGCTAGCACCGATTGCGTAAGGAGAGGTAGAAGAAAGCCGACACAAACGAGAGTAACATCGACTGTGGTCATCATCCCAATTCCATCACCACCGCCGCCGGGTGAGTTAGAATTCAGCCCTGTCCCCGTCACACCGAAGAGGCGTAAATCGAACTCGTGGCTGAGGAAAAATTGGAGGAGAGAGAAGAGATGACGTAGTTCGATCACTCGTTCCTCGTCCACCTCCTTTGAGATGCTCTTTGTAGTGAGCTTCTCTTTTAGAAGGAGAGAAGCAGTGAGCAGTGTCAGAAAGGAATGTGCTTTAATCGATAAGATTTGACAGTGAGGACATTCACGTCATTATACTTCGGTGAACAAGATTTTGTTCTTTGGAAAAGCACTTAAAATTCAAGAGATTGGAAAAAAGAAATAAACTCAGAAATAATAGCGTGGTAAATAGGGCCGTACAACGCAGGTTCCAGTGAGAAATACAGCTTAGTTAAGAAGGTTAATATTGATAGAATATCACTGAATGGTTCTTGTTTCTACCTCGTGGCCAAAGTAGGAGAGTAACGAGGATGACGCTCGAAAGAGAAGATTAATGAGGAAGAACGATATTTTAATTCTTTTTCTCTTTTCAATCCTCCGAGTTATTACCTTCAAACTGGTAATAAGGGTCTACTCATGGCTCTCATGCTAATTTTCTTCCAGCCTTTTGTGCATAACCGACGAACCTGATTTCAGTTTAGTATGGCCCATAACACTTCTAAAGGCAAACCGAACACTAAGATTGCAGCTTAGTCGTCTTTCTTGATCATTTTTAATCACTCACGTGAATTGGTCTGAGCGTACTGGGCACAGAGAATAACAGCGAGGATGAAGAATTGGGTGGAACCTGTGTAGGGCAGAGGGAAACGTAGTTGAAGTCCATTGGTGAGACGAAAGGCACTAGCGGCATCCTCCACCGTCAGGGTGGCCGGACAGTTGGCCAGGTAGAGCAGACAGTTGTCTGCCACCTCCTCGAATAGCGTCAGCATCGCAACAATCATTTCATGGTACATGTGGTAGCGCTACAACGCAAAACCATGGTGCCTAAAACGCATTCAGCAGACGAGACCTATGAAATAGGCTTATAAACCTACAATAATTCTGCTCCATTTATTTGAAAGCAAGTGAACAACTTGCAACTCCTAAACTGAATAAATAACTACACAAATTCTGCAAATGAAAAACCTATTCTACTTTAAAAAAACAAAAGTGGTAAACTGCAAGATGAAGATGAAGCAAGTACAAAGGTATCCAACCCTAAAGCCTTGATTACGGTGACCTACCATTAAAAAATACGAGCAACAGCTCTGGAGGATAGGAAAAATGATACTAGTCCACAAAAAGCCCACAAGATCTGGGTCACTAGAGCCGGTAGCAGTGGCACTGGAGTGATTGGAAGAAGCCAGACCACAGATGGAGTTGCCCCCGTGTGAAACGATCCAGCGGAGGGCTCGCACCAGTCCCCTAAGGACCGAGAGACCCGCAATCAGGTGTGATAGGAGCGAAGGATCCATCACCTGCCCACCCGCATCTCCATTGCTGTTCTGACCTCTCGCCTCGTCCACGATAATGAGCCGAGTTAAACGCGTACGTAGCTCCTCCAAGAACTGGAAGAACGGGCGTAAGTAGCACTACTGAATTAGGGTTAGTAGGAGGATACTAAACCAGGTGTAAAAAGGAAAGTTGTACAACCGTAAATTCGGCAGAATTCATCCATTAAAGTGTGGAATACAATCTAAATTAACACAAACGTGTCACATTCAGGTATTACAGCGGCAATAAGAAAATCAACTGACAAACCTGATAGAAGAGGTCAGTAGAGGTAAAACTGGGCCTATGTGCGCCACGCAGACACCAACAGCCACGCGTGCAGGCGTCCACCAGTTCGGTCAGCGTCTCTGTCTCCAGACACAGCCACGTCTCCGCCGCGCAGACCTGACTGCAGAGCTCTATCCACGTCTGCGCGGGCGATGATGTCGTTGCATTTGATTCCTCCTGTTTGCTGTGAATTCAGAAAAAGGACTGAAGAAAAAAACGAGTATCCTGGTACCACCTTAGCTTCAAAACCCATAAGAACAATACCTCCCCCTCAAGGATGTGCAAAATCAAAACAGTGAAGGAAAGCAGACACTGTCGCCACTGTTACCTTTACTAGAAGATTCTTGAATCGAAAAGTTTGGGTATACTTAATTACACCTTAAAAAAACATCTCGAGAATATCAGATTTGGTTAAATAAAGTCACGTATTGCATATAGGACATGAAACAATATGAAACGCCTAGCAAGACAACGGAGGTTTCCTTGTAAACAGAGGACTTTTTATAAATTACGTATTTCACTCTAGCAATTCAACCTCCACAATGGCAACATGGACCTATTGGTTTCAGTCCCACATAAAACAAGTCGAAATTCTATTCCAAACCGGCAACGCTTTATACGATTTTGAGGGAAAACCCTCGAGGAAAACCCTCGAAAAGCAATGAAAAATGCTCATGGTGATCCCACCGCTCTTCAGTTTCCTTCATAATCATTTGACTGTATGGTAGACATATCCAATAGCTAAAAGCGCTGGAAGCGCATGCACACAATGAACTCCTGAGAGAACAAATGCTAGTGAAGAAAAATTATCGCACCACAAAGGGCTAGAAAAGCGTTTTGCTTTAACAGATTGTATAGTCACTGATGTACGTGTGCAAAACAAGCCACAGCCGAGTGAGGTATTGGAATACCTAGTTCCAGGCTTTACTGAACTCGTCAACTTCATATAAAAAAATCAAAGCACTAGAAGCCAAATCAAGGATTTTCTAGAGTTTAAAAGCGCGCAACAACTATTCCATAACATGCATAGCATCCACTTCCGAAGCTTATTAATCACACGAACCTGATAGGGCCGGTAAAAAGGGAGTGCCGAGCGATGGCGGAGAGGAGGGCGGAGGCAAGAGTGGCCACTTTTGGCTCGCCCAACCACGTTGCCATAGCTAGGCAGGCTGAAAGGGTGAGGGCTGTGGAGACGTGGGTGAGGAGGAGTTGGTGATGGGTGGAGCGAGCTGTTGGTCCACCATTACCCCCGATGTTAGTTGGTGGGCAAAACAGCGTTCTGAACAGGGTCGCTCCACCCTCTGATGCCGCTGTATCCTCCTACAGGCGGAAAAGTACGTAGAGATGAAGAAAGAACACAAAATTAACCTTTTCTGAATTAGGCACTTCATTCAATCGTCTACAAGTAAATTTTTACGCCTCAACAACCCAATGCAACGGTACAGAACTCGCCCATCATACACTTACAAGCGCATGCTACAGGACCGAGTTACTAGAGAAATCCATGTAGTTTCTAACGCGGTTGATGCATCAGGGAAACGGATTAAATGGGATTCAGGCCTTACAAGCAATTCGAATTTGAGTTGATTAATCGTTGGAAAGAGAATAGGGGTTTATGTAAAATCTAGAGTAGTTTCGGCCTCAAGTAGATGAGGGTGGCTCAGAATGTGTTTGTGTGTTTTGTGATGGTTCGACTCGAAGGAGTCACTGACCTAAACGTCTCTTCATTGAAAAGGTAATCCAGCTGTTCAAGGAAGGTATCGCCAGAGAAGACTCTACTAGTCCGATCACGAAAAGGCACGACTTTTGGATTATTAGGAAGGGCAAAATATTTCTTTTTAAAGATATAAATCCCCTTTCCCTTAGTTGAAATCTAGGACATCTATGAAGCAACAGAGGTGTGGACC
Organism: Echinococcus granulosus; assembly: GCF_000524195.1. Lineage (NCBI taxonomy): Eukaryota > Metazoa > Platyhelminthes > Cestoda > Cyclophyllidea > Taeniidae > Echinococcus > Echinococcus granulosus. Next base: position 65,245 of record NW_020170574.1, on the reverse strand, counting down.
TAAAGTGACGTAAAAGACAACAAATTCGGATGTTACAACTCACCGGATCGAGATGCCCTTCAGGTCCGGCTAAATGGTTGCGTGAGAAATAGGTCAGAGTGAGACGGACAAACACCCAGAGAGTGTCCTCAGTCAATTGGGCGGAGCCTACCCGACTGGAAACCTGCATTCGCAACAGACGGAAGAGAGTACCGAAGATCCTAAGCAAAAAAAGGGAAAATAAGGGTATCAAGTCCCTGTGTCCACTTTGACCAATCGTGCACAGTTTCCTAGAATGTCTGATGGGGTCACAAAGCTTCGTCGTGTAAGAGAAGCTGAGCTGAAGGTCTGAACGGATGTAGTCGTGGTGTGTTCCAATGTGTTAATAAGCATCAGAAATGTCACGAAAATATCCGACAGAAATAAGCAATCGTCATTACGTTGCATACCATGACTGTCCTCCAACAGCCAGTATTACTGATTCCGATTAGGGGAAAGAATAGTAACAGCTCCTAAATGCACAATTGAAATAAAGTATTACTACTTAGCATTTATTGACATTTTACGGCTACGGTAAGGCTCTCCATTCCACCAACTAAAATATCCTCTTCAAGGAAGGGAAACTACTCCATAACATCTTCCAAAATACCTTCCACCAAAACGTTTGGAGTCAATTTTATTGGAGTTCTAGAGCTATTTATCACCCCTTTCGACTGAGCTTCGAGCTCTGTAATCCTCGTTTTTGTATATCTTGGCATGACTTATAGAGATAACTTTGGAATAGATGGAAGGCCTACTTTAATTACCGTGATTGTCGCCTTCGAGCCACTAGTAAACGACCAAAAGGAATCAATTTATATTTCATCGAAGACAGAGATAACGACGGATCTGAATGACCGTGAACCACGAACTGAAAGACTATGGGTCCACTCCGGGCGCTGTGCAACATACCACTCAATTGAAAGTTTTTAGCGTAATTTAAATCCTCTGGAATAGTTTTAAACGCTGAATGTAATTTATGACATCGAATAATTAAGGTTCATTTAGTAGCCAATGGGATTTCTTCTAGGGTCAAGACCTCAGATTTCGTGTGGACGCCATGACGAAGTGCTGTAAAAATCAAGGCACATTTGACTTGGATCACTTAGACTTAATACACAAACAATTTGAAGCAAAATTTAATCCCGATATCAATATGATGCATATCGTATGAAGACAGAAAATGCACAAACTCGCGATACTTCCAAGTCTCTACTACCTCGATAGAACCCAAGTAGATACGGTTGGGAAGCACTGAAGTATAAGCGACGTCCCAAGGAGTAATTGACGAGGGACCTTATTCCAACGGAAATAAGCTGAATCCCGTCCTTCGTTATTTAACTCTACCTTTGGGCCAGTGTTCCCACTGCTAGATTTGGACGTGTGATGGCCAGTACAATCCCCGTCCCCGAATCTATTTCCCATACAGAGCGAAACTCCAGATACAGTAGAATTGCTAAGAGGAACCAGTGACGCTGTAGCCAAGTACCTTCTCAAGTGCATAAAATTAAATGATTGGCACGGTTGGCTCGTGCAAGTTTTTCCTACAGCACTGATTACGTTGTGATCGCTGGCGCGGAAGGTTGACCAAGGTGAACGCCAAAGACAACACGAAAAGGAGGAGAGGGGTCGGGAAATAGGCTAATTGTTTGTTTAACGCTCAATTTTGGTAAAGGAACCACTTAGGCGTTCCCCTACCGTTTTTTCCCTCGAGTGGGCTGGCCTTTGGGTCATGCTTGTTGTCCCAAGCCCTGCTGTATTTTCCTCTATCGCCTTCAGGGGAGCCTCAAAATACAAAATACAGTTTCAAGAGACTTGACAATTCAAAAAAGTGATATTCGCTCCTATGTGAATCTAATGAAAAAAAAGGCGGTCCGATTTTAAGTGAAAGTGATTTGTTTCCTCAACATTACAATGGCTACATCGGTTCTACTTCAGCTATGACAACCTCTCCTAGAACCCGATGTCAATCAAACGTTGGAGAAGATGAGAGCTCACACATTCGTCAAAAACGCATTAACAAATTTAAGTGAGGTCTCCAGATGAAATATGGTCGGTTTATGGTTCCAATGTCGAAACTGAATCTTTAAACAGAGCGCGCGGTTTAGTCGTTTGCGCCCAATTAGTTTAAATTACGAAATTCGACATTTAAAGAGAAAAATGAAAGGAGCTCCAATAGACTAAAGAGTAGAATGCTAGATGCAGACGATAAGGCTTCCCTCTCGACTGGAATTTGGGCAACAAATGGAATTACTGGTGAAAACATAGGAGATGTTTGACTGGAAAACCAGGCAACTAAAAATATCCTTAGTTTTATCTTGGTAAATGGCACCTCAATACAGCCTTGGTATCATAATCAGGACGTACCGTAAAAGCGGTGGTACACCATCGGTTCCAATACAAGGTGTGTTTTCAGTGGCACTGATAATATAATTCCGACAATGTTCAAACTGCTCCACCGTGAAGGATCGTGGACCTATGGACCACACGGCAAATGGGATCTGAAAGTTAATGATATAAACAAGCAAATACGCATTTAGTCGATGAGGCTAGATGGAAAACTAAAGCGAGGGGCAGTGCACAAGCGATGCTTAACTCGAGCCGGAACTCCTAGCGTCATACCCTTTTCGTTATTGAAAAGGATCCCACCGTACTCTTGTCAAGTATATCCTACCACTCACGCTATTGTCACCGTGCACATCGTTCTTGAGGCAATTCAGCTCAGTTCAGTCCAGTCCAGACACCATAAATCAAAAGGTTATAGTGATCAAAAAAGTTCTATCAATGAAGGCGCACGACTCCATCCACCACACATCCACTTGTGCTGATGGCTTCAAAAGCAGTACGAAAAGGTGATGGGACGAGACATTTGAAAGGTATCAAAGTTTCAAAGACAGCAGCACACCTTTACCTCCATGACGATCTCGATCCACAATGCAACAATCATACCTGTGAACATAGTGTGCGCAAATTTTCTAGTCCTCGACTCCTCACCGGCGCAAAAACCTGACATATGACGAAGTTGTTCAAGAGACGAATCTTTTTGTGGTACTGGTATATACAATGTAATAGATGACGAAAATTCGTAATCTTGTGAAGTCCGAACACACTCAGTACTGTCAGGGTTTCGGTTTTGATCGGAGATAAGGTGAATGAGACTCCTAGACGCTAAAACAGGTGCATAAATGTATGAGAGAGCTAATGTAGAGGCATAAATGTGATTTTCGCCCCATGAGATGTGTTAGAGATTTTTGCGAGCCTGACAATCCCCATTTAGCCCGAACATCATTGAAAAAAGGTGAAAATGCTGAATTTTGGACGTGAAGGGAAGTGTGTTTAGTGATACAAATACAAAAGAGCATATGATTGGGGAAAAGAGCAAAAAACAACAAAGAATAGCCGGCATACTCTTTGACCACCCTAAATAAAGGAAAGAATCCAATCAAACGAATTTAGAAACATTAATCCAACGTACCATGCAATTATGAAGACTCAGATGGATGAAAGGATGAGAAAAGTTGGAAATCAAACTTACGGAGAAGTTGGAATCCCAGGCGGGTTGAGTGCCCTTGGAGGAGCCAATTTCGGAGGGGCCGGTGACGAGGACGTGCCCGATGAAGAGGAGGAGCCAATGCAGGTCTTCAAGAAGGCCAAAGGAGGGCTGTGTCCCGGGCTGGTGGCGAAGAAGGAGCCAAACACGCTCCTCTAAGAGGCCTGCCAAAACCTTCACAACCTCGGCCAACGCCTCGCCCTCGGATGCACTGCTGAATTGCCCAATGGCGAAGAGACTATCCTGTGGAGCACCAATAAATGAATTAGTTAAATGATTGTTTTTTCGAGTAGCTTTACGTAGAGTAAGTGGATAAAAGATGCATGAGTTTATTCAAAGCGACCTTTCTATCCGTACACTCGCCCATCAATTCATTTATCAAAACACCTATATATCACTCCAACCACCTTCATATCCATTCAACCATCCATCCTGGATACAACTTATACAAACACTACGAGACATTAAGTTATGAGCTGACGGACTTAAATTGAGAATAGAAAGGTTACCTCATAGGCTATTTGGTCGTCCTCGTCTATGTCGAGATCTATCTCTTCTTCATTTCCCCCACTGGTGCTCTGAGTAGTCGAGGCGTCCCTGCGAAAACCGACTGGTGCAGAAAGGTGGGATGCAAAGTATACCCTAATGAGATCATGCTGGTGCCGTTGGTAGTTGGCGCCAACCTGGCCGCAAGTCTGCTTTAGGGTACACACCATCTGGTCTACAGGTGAGTGTACAAGGAAGATGATGGTTTAAGAAAAGCCAACGTTGCAATCAGTAAGACTCATTTTCAAAATCTATGAAACCAAGATTATGGCGTGGGTGTAAAGTGCCAGAATAGCATTTTTCAGGGGCAACTCAGGTTCCTATCTAAGGGACATACACTTAACATAACGTAAAAGGAGAGATATGATTACGAAAAATAGAAAGCAGATAAAACGAATTCAAGGAATTTCGGAAAGGAGTTAGGTCACTATACCTTCACGAAAAATTCATTCGGAGACAATACGTGATCTATGATTGGAAAAAACTGCAGAAAACATTATTTACCTCACATTACCTTTTGCCTAGGAAAATTCCTGTGAGCTTGTATGAATACGACTCAAATTTTAATCTACTACTTTGATTAAATAACTTCTCATTTCGTAAATACGCTTTAACATAACGATTTCTGAAAAATTTCCCCTACTTTTTAATCACCCGCCTAAAACGGCAGGCAAGTGAGCAGTCTATAGCAGAGAAATAGGTCCCACAGGGAGAAGTCTTCAAGGAATGTTTCAACCGTGGTTTAAATTCAGGATGGTATAATTCGACATTACAGAACCATAACGCAGCTTGGTCAATTGACTGCAGAGCGTGGACGTCTATAGTTAACAAACCGATAAGGAAATAGAATTTGCAAGGCGCCAGTCACAAGCTTCACGAACCAGCATAATCAATTCCCTGAAGTGCATAAATGGGTGCTGCTGAAGAACTGATGAGGGGCCGAGAATTCGTGATCGCACCCAATAAAAAGAACAATTATCGTCTCCTACACCAGAATATCATCTGTGTTTACTAGGTGAAAGGGATGAAGCACCTACCGAGGGGAGCAGAAGGTCCAGTTGTATAGGAAAGGGCAGTGTTGGAGGCGTCAAAGTGCGGCACCGCTCCATTGACGTCGGAAAGGTAGGCAAAGATACGTTCACTCGCCTCATGGGCAGCGCGCATCGTGTCGCTGAAGTCCGCTGCCAACCTCTCAACCCCCACCACCACACCTGCTTCGAGAAGAAGACACTGGCAAGAAAGGAAAAAGAACTCTAGATTCGGTTTCGTAAAATATGTGAAGAGTGGTGGATAATAAACGGGATTACCAGCCTCACAAAGATCTAGAACACATTTATGCCTCCACATAGCTCTCCACATTTATATATTTGTTTCAGCGCCTACAAGTCTATTCACTACGACTTCAATCAAAACTGGAAAACTGACAGTGCCGAGTGTGCTTGGACTTCACAAGATTACAAACGTTCACCACCAATTAGATTTCATTTACCAGTGCAACAAAGAGAGAAGTCTCTTGTACAATTTCGTCACACGACAGGTTATGCGTCGATGGGGAGTCGAAGACCGGACAATTTGCACGTCCTATATTCACAGGTGTGACTGTGCACTGTGGGTTGGGATGGCTACAGACGTACAGAAGTGTGGCTGTCCTTGAAACGTTGGCACCGTTCAAACACCTCGATTCTAAGCGGCTGATCGATCTAGCGCCCCATCACCCTCCCGCACTGCATTTGAAGTCATCAGCATAGGTGGGTAAATAGAGCCTTTTGTTCATTACTATCTGTTGAGAGCACACACCTACTACCTTGGGTAGCGGTGTCTGGACTTGAGTGACCTGAACTGGCTCAAGAATGATATGTGCGGCGACTGATAGTACGAGTGATGAGACACACCTGATAGGAATCTATTTTTAATACACGATGAGATCCTTTTATACGATGCAAGGGAGTGTGGAATGAAACATCTCAGTTTGATTTGAACAAAGTTTGTATATTTTGCTACATTGTCAATGTTTCGCATGGAATGGGGCAGTACTTGGAGGAGTGGAGATCTCAAATAACACCTTATAGTATTGACTCGATGTCATCTTAATTTTTAAGAAGCTGGAAATAGTAAAATTTGGTATTTTTTCGGTGTAGCTTTGTCAAATTCCATCCAACCATATTCTGGATTCTTCAATTAAGGTTACTTCCGTAGGGCTGGGATAGCGAAGCCATGCCACTGACATTAGTTTAAAGGGAATAAAATAATACAGCAAACGTTTAATTGAGATCTGGATAAAGACGATTCTTACTGAGCTCACAATGCAAAAAACCAAATAGTACAATGGCAAACACAGCTCGGACCTGGTCGAAAAACAGCAATGCAGGTCAACACATCTTCAGTAACTTCACCACTTCCTAATAGAAGTACTGGATAAAAAATCCACCACTACATGGCCAATGAAACACTTCATCAAACTCAGGAAACTAAAACCAAATTCCGCAACGATAAACGCAATTCGTTTCTGTTTAAGTAGCGTAAAAAAATACCATAACACAGCAAAAGAAGTCTATAACTGCATCATCTAATAAAACTAGTTATGCAACCTGGCTACTGCATCACATTGGGAGAGAACTGAAGAATGGAGTCTTACCTCAAAAAGAATGGTTTTAACCAATCCTAAGAAGGCATTGACGGCATTGAGGTAAAAGACGAGATGAGCTAGCACCGCCCCTTGGCTTCCTGGGGCGTCCGACGCCGGCCATCCATTGCCCATAGCAAAACCCTCCACTACGCCGCACACCTCCACGAGGCGCCGCAACAAATTCACGCTCAGCTCAGCCAACAGAGGCAGCTCATAAGACAAAAAACCACCTGTTGTGCCGTCGGGGGTAGAGTGAGCAAGTGGCACAAAAGTAGCCTCAATTTCAGCGGTACGTGGGTAGAGAGAAGAAAGATCACTAACGTCACTATTAATTTGGATCTGCGTGAAGGTGACCAACTCGGTGGAGGAAGGGAGGAGAAGGGCACTCACACCTGCTAGGGGATTGTGGTGGGGAGAAACGAGGGCACGGGCTAGACCGCTCATACAGATGGAGGCGTGCTCGGTTAGTGAACAGGGAGTGGAGGGAGAAGTGCTGCCGATACTGTGTGTGTTGACAACTAGAGGGCCATTGAGGGACGCGAGTGCCACGATGGAAGACAAAATACGGCTGCAGTAGGTAGAGATTGACCGGAGACGAAAATGCAGCTGCAAGAGAGAAAACAGGTTAGTCTAGTTCAAAAATATGCTCACATAAATGTGCGGATAAATTTATTTAAATTAAATTTGATCGGAGACATCAAATCGCTTTCTACAACCCGAGAAAACACTCAATTCTACTAACTATCCTCCGAGATTCATTATCACCAGCCATCATAAACGAGCTGCAGCGTCGTTGGGATAGCAGAGCAGTGCCATTTATGACAGAGTATGAACCCCTTCACTTTCGAAGTGTACCACAGACCGAGCACCTTATTTAGCCTTGAATAATGCGATTTAACCAGGCCCAAAAAGGTTTAAATCAAGTTCAACAATAATTTAATCTTACTCTTTCTTTAAAGATAGCGATTTAGGGACTTGCACTGATGCATTAAGGAGCATGGTTTGCGAGGATGCAGCTATGAAGAATAAGAAATGGCAGATTGGTTCGCCTTTCATGCCATGCCTATACGGCACAGTGAATTCGCTAGTGCGACAGATTTGATTTTAAACCCAAGCCTTCAGCAAATTTCTCAAGTTTAGGTCGGCCATCTAGTGACATTTTCAGGACCACAAACGTCTCTCAGCTAACTAGGTCACAAAAAGTCCAACTTATCAGTGTTGTGGGTTGTTTACACTGGGTAGTTCTAGGACGAAAACATTACCAAAATAAAATTGCGTTCTCAAAAGGATGCACAGTAGGCCATACAATCTCCATGCCACTATCAAGCTACCTTAATAGGCTAGAAAACTACTTCCCATTTGATGGGAAAACCGATTTGCTCTATGCCATGAAATTAGCATTACCTACGCAATAACACGAAACTTGGATGTAAAATTCAAACATCAACAGATGGATGGAGGCTTGCATACAAATCCGTCGAGAAAAATGAACAAAAAGTTAACCTTCAAGAAGAGGGAGAGGGTAGCAGAGATCGCATTGACACCGACAACACAAGCCCAACTTTCACTTGGACGAAAATCCAAATTCTTTTTCTCCATCGGTCGCAGGCAAGTGAAGTCGACAACTGCACAGGAGAGGAAAGAAGGATGATAAGGTGAATTTTGATAGAGCGAAACAAAACAATGGAGCCTTAGGTGTTAAACTGCTCGAAACAAGTGATATTAATGAGGGTAAAAACACGTAGATTTACGGAGGAAGCTACGGTGCTTCCACTTTGTCACGGTAGCCAAGTCAACTCGGCTAATCTAGGCAACTTTTATTCCTCGCCTTGAGGGCGTAGAGCGAATGGTGGCCATCAACATCGCAAACAGCATTTGAGTGAAAGAAATAGAGCCAAGATGAAGACTGTCAGTTTTCTCTACAAGCGGGAGAAAACCGCCCAGCTCTCAGGATAGGATCTTCCCTCAAAGTGTGGAAAAGAAGTGTTGCATTTATCAAAAGTGGATTTATCTCCCCGTGGTGCATGATAATCTGTAGACTGGATAGCCGACGCAGAGACCCAACACTGGGGAGCGTCAGAACAACACTCCAGATTAATGTGAAGACATGGAAATACATCAACTGTGCTTCTAGATGACCTTCATTTCTGTATCACAGCACATTTTAAAGAGTAAAAAAACGCCAAAAACTCACTGTGTTCGGGAAGAAAGTTCCACGATGTGATAACTTCAAGACAATGCACCAAACGGTAGGTCATTTCATCATTTTCTACGTTCCCTGTCGGCCAATCACGGGCACAGAGAAGGCTCTCCACTAAGCGGAGGAGAAATTGAAAGATTTGAAGTAGCTCAAAGTCCTAAAACAACGTCAGCGGCAGCAAAAGCGGGGTTAAAAATGATTGCCATATGGCGAAAATGTCAATGGCCTCTCATTACCTGAAATCTAGCCTGCATATAAATATGGGCCTCCAGTGGGAGATTCAGACTGGCAGCATCTTGATCTGCATTGCTCATTTCGTCCAGAAAGGCGGAAAGAATTGCCAGGCCAAAGGAGAGACGAGGAAACTCTGCCTGGAAAAGTAGGACGAAGTTAGAGTATGAGTGTGTAGACTGGAATGGAGAAAGGAAACCGACCTGATATGATGAGGAGACGGGTATCGGAGAGAGGAGACTACTGAGTTCTTGGAGAAAAAAAGTGACGAGAGGACTGGGGGGACCAGGATTTCCGAAAGACGGTGAAATGAGAGAGGGTACTGCGTGACGCATGTGCGGTGGGCTCTGACTGAGACTGCACTGTGCTTCAGCCGCTGCGGCGCGCTTTACTATGGACGCCACAGAACTCAGAATGCTCTGCCGTGCAAATGATTCGACCTAATGAAAGAGAAATGATTAAAAGCCAGTCTAGAAACAAGTAGAACAAACGCTTGTTGCATAGACCTCAGATAAGTTACGAGTCTTTAAGGCGCTGGCGCCACTGGGTCAAGCCAATACCCAGTCTTTAAAGATGGTTAGTTATGATACCTGATAGGATCACCTTCGGATTTGAAAACTTTTCGGGTGACCAACGTTTAATGAGCCATGTAGCGGAATAAATCTAAGATAACTAGTAAATCGACCAAATCGGTGCCTTAAATTGGCATCAAATCCGTTTGTAAGCAATTAAAACCGACTAAACGCGGCATATGCTCTTCAGGAATTAACAGTGATACGGTTCTGTGGGAGTTAATAAAATGTAGCGGATTGAAATGATGTCAATTCCTTCCAAGAACATGTGAACTAAAATAATAAGAGCTTCTAATCAGCACTTTCACATCATGCTCAACAGATGCCTACTTCATTTCCGCACGATGCTACCCAATGAAGTAGGTAGCATAGTAGCCGATAAGGCATGGACTCAATCATGTTGCCAGCACTTAACTGGCCACCGTTTGGACATAAAACGGTGCTCCATTCCCGAATAACGGCGTTTGAGAGACACTTCCCCACCTCGTACAGCATTTGGGAGTCGCGCGATGTACCTAATGGGTAGGAAAATATGAGTATCTTGAGGAAATATAACTTTAGGACCTAAGAACGGGTCAAAAATCAAATTGGAAATCATTCACGCAGTAAAATATTCAAATTAATGACGACAGTGAGAAAACAACCCGCCGAGATGAAAAAGAAAAATAGTAAAGTGCGCTACAAAACCTCCTCTTAAGCATGTACTCAATGTTTAATGGCATTGGACTAAGTCTCTGCCTCTATTGTAACTATAAAGAAAACATACTGAGTATATATTTGCATAATTCATAGGGATGAGTGGCGTTACGAAATCCAAGGACCACATCTTCACATTGTTTGCGTTCCGAGGCAGAAGTGGTGGTCTAATGGTATAAATTTGAACCTGAATGCATTACATTGAGTTTAATGATTGCAGTTTCCAGTGCTGCAGAGAATGATTCCATTACCAAAGTGAACTCCGATAACGCGTGAACAAATCTATGCAACCATCATTCGCCAATCTAATGCATGTAATTTACTGATCATGGATTGGCTGGCGAATTATCAGCACCTACTGTAAATTAGTGGGATTACATTACTCTAATAAATAAGATATGGCGAATTAGCAAAACATGTGGTTCATTTTTCGCTAGATGCTTCTGCTAACGCCGGAAGGAAAATAATAAAAAAGAAGACAAGGTTAAATTTCGATTTAACTGCATGCGCAGAACCTCTTCTCAAATTTACAGTACGAGCACAGTCCAATGTGACTCAAGCACAAGTAACATTAAAGCTCATTTAGTCACAAAAAGCAACTCAAGCCCGGCTTAGCTAAAAATACGGACTTTACAGGACAATTTACACATTATTGCGGGAGCGAATCAAACCGAATTTTTATACATGTTTTGGTAGCAGGCACCAGTTATATCAAAAGTCCACCTGAAATAAGACAAATCACATCAAATTTGGGCCAAACGTTTTTAGAATTGCCACACAATTCATAGGAAACTTTTGGCTTATTAACAGAAAGGGTAGCGAAATTTTGCTAAAAACGCCTACGCATACTTAATGGCTTTTGCCTAGAAAGCAGTTCTACATATCTTTTGTTTGCAAACAATTGTTTGAAGACGCTGAAAGTCACCCCCTTCATATATACGCTCTTCGCCCGTCGAGCTGGTAAGTCTTCCCATGCATATTCCAGGTTGCGATAGAAGCCGTCTAGTCGATATATCTTAAGAAGTTGTCTTATATAGATGCACTAGTTGCTTCGCCGCACTTGCAAATTTGGCGAATAATGCTCCTGTGTTTTCCACTATAATTTCCAAAGTCGACTTTAATGGACTTAACAAACATCATCCATCTCTAAACCCTGATCTTCCTTATTCCTTTTCGGTCAACAAGAATTTATTGCGGATTCTTTAACGTTATTTTATATTTACTTTTGTTTTCTATTTTTTATGATTTCAGAGTGACCAATGGCTACCTACTTCGATCTTTGTAGAGTGCAAGGTTTTTGCTCCTGCAATCGTTGCTGTCCCTTATCTCAGCTCTACTTTTGCCGACATTGTTACGATGTCAGATGTGGCAACTGCGTTTCGCATGAAGTGCGTTCCTTCCTATTCCATATCTACTTTTTTATTTGCAAAATTCTGATCGTTGTCAACCTGCCCAGGTGGATTCACATTACTGCCCTAATTGTTTGGAGAACATGACCAGTGCAGAGGCGAAGATGCGCAAACACCGTTGTGGCAATTGTTTTGATTGTCCTAGTTGTGGTCACACTCTTTCAACCCGCGGTACTCTCGCCTTGGCGCCAGCCGCTGGTACAGGACCAGCTGATCCCACATCTGGTGATTCACCGATGACTGCTCAAAAGACCTACTACCTCCTCTGTGGATTTTGTCGTTGGTCGACTCGTGAAAGCGGCATTTCCGACCAGAAATCTCCGGGTGGATGGAATGAGACACCCAACCCCCACGCTGAGCGGGTGAGTTAATTGATGGTGTAGTAGAGGGGTATCTGCTTGTTTACCTAGCTATGATGCCTTCTGCTCCCACAATCTACTACTTTAATACGTAGCGAAGGTGCGCTTTTTGATGCTTATCTCGCCGGTCTGATATTGGGTGTATGATAGCATCATTATGTCATTTAGTGTATAAGATTGGTCATTGTGAAGCATCCTTAATGGTTAGTCAACCTCAGAAAACAATTTGATAGTTAGGGATTGGCAGTGTCCTTGTGTGGCTGACACCTCTTCTGAAGAAATCGCATGTCCCACAGATGTTGTCGTAGGTGTCTAGAAGAGTTGGAAGGTTGGACTGTGTGGCGTTAGTGTGAGGACCGAGTTGCAAGATGGGGAGGAGGAAGTATGCACAGTTAAATAAAAAAATTGAAATCCTATTTCATAATTGCTCATTCTTTACTCACAGGGCAACCGAGTTATTAAAATCACCAATGAGATGATCATGTATTGGTCTGGCATTTGAGTCGCCTTTTAAATCATCATAAAGCATGCAGGCCCGCGATTACCTCTGATGTGGTGGTTCAGCAGGGCTTGAAGCCTCGACAGGAGTGCAGCGTGTTGGAGGTTCAAATTGCAAATTCAAATGTACAGCCTGAACTTTATAACATTCTGCTTTAATGTCGAGTGATTTGACTGTTGTCATTCATCCTCGGCTTAGTTCGTTTAGTTCCTACGGTTGAAACTAGTCTTACCTCATTTTAGATCGAAACACTGATAACCGAGTATCGTCAACTGGCTGCCAAGGAAAAAACTGAACGCGAACGCAGCAAGTACAAGAAGAGAACATACATTCTTTCTTTGGCAAGTCTGCTTTTGTTTCTGCATTTTTTGCATTGGTCCTTATGAGAGCCGTTAGTGCCTGAATGTAGCCCGTTTAAACAGGAATGGCAGGGATCTAATCAGAGAACATTATGTTTTTTGGGGTCATTCTAACAAGTCATTTGCTAATTTGGACTATATACCTTAATGCCGGGAGTGGATGCTTCTCATGAGTAATACGATTTGAGTAACTCAACCACCTCGTTCTGTTGTGACTTGCTTCAAGGTACAAAACTCTATTTTTATGCTCGCATCCATAAATGCAAATGCAGCCACAAACGTGCACAAAGCGTCTTCTTTTTCAACTTGCTAAATAGATTCACTTGGAGGTAAGTTTTTCTCCTGTGCATGCCCGTACAATATACCACGCAAGTACTGTGATCCATCCTCCACGCTTTGCCAGTCAAGCATGCAAAATTGATTCTCTATCTGTCCAGCTGTGATTAGCACCCGCTATTCAGTCTGCCGTGTACAGTGCTTTACTCTCTCTTGTTTTTGTAAATTACAGGAAAAATTTCCCGTTCTCACACCTCGTTTTCGACGCCGTTATTCCAACCGGGGATTATATGGGTTTGTTACTTCTTTATTAGCTTGAATAAGTATTACTACACACCTTCCATCTAACCAGCTTTCTTTGGGTCGTAGTTTCGGTTCAAGTGTTAACAATGCGTCAGATCTAAAACTGGATTGAATCAAATAAGTTCCTTATACTAGGTGGCCGATTTTGCGTTAGGGTTTTCGGAAGATCCTCTGTGTGGGTTATTTGGTTCTTTCAGCCGTGAAACGAATCCCAGTCCAGAGGTTGAAATTTCGGCTGCTCAGGCCCAAGCAATCACTGAAAGTTTTAATGTCGACGAGTTGGTCAACAAACCGTTCTCCTTTGAGAGAGGTGAGGTATTTTCAGTTACCCTCAAAAATGTTAATGCTACTTGCACTCATTCATTCTTGATTTGCAGCTGAAGAATCATCAGGCAATCAAGTTTTTATGTACTACCTAGTATCGTTTAATTACAAGTACAGAAGTAGTTTTACCGCTGCAAGGTGCCTGTGCCCACTATGAATGTCTCCAAGTTAATCCCCAGAAGTGTTTATGGAATCAAATTTTAGTGGTATTACATATTTTGTTCCCCAGAAGTGGAATATATTGGACATATTTTTGATACACAAGTTTGATATTTCCAATCGACACCCAATTTCTCGGATGCTGAAGTTCAGTGAATGCCAGTGTAATATTGTGGGTCTCGCTTCTATGTGTCCTTCGCTTGAATTCAGTCAAGTGTGCAAAGGAATATTCTATTTTTGGACATTTTTACTTTACCACGAGATTGAAAGGAGCACACTACCTATTCCGTTGCTCATTCTTTTGTAATTTGCCAATTAATTCTTTTGAAGGCGAAATTTTACATAGATTATAATTGACTTTTGGAAGACCTTAAAATGTATCAATCACGTACTTTGCGGGCGCTTTTGTTTGCTGTTCTTAAAGTGATATTGTTTAGACTATATTCGATGTTAAACACTTTGGTTGTTTGAAAGGGCTACCTCTAGTGCTTTTAACCGTAGTATTGCACCACTACCTTTTTTGTCGGGTTAGAGGACAGAGGTGTAAATGCTACTTTATATACATAAGTACTAAATTAGCAATGCTGTACACGCTGTTAAAATATAGTTATTACAAGATCTAGTGTTTATTTTCTTTTCATTAAAGAGTCTACTCCGTGGTGAGCACTTCCACTGACTTCGTCATTGCTGTAAGACCTAGTATTGCGTAAAAGTAAAGGACAAAATTTGGTAATATAATTTAGCGCATTTGTTACCGACTTTACATTGTCGTCACGGTTTTTTTACCTAAGTCTTCACCTTACAATATGGAGCACATTTGCATGAAAGAGTTGGTGTATTTGAACAATAAAACGGCTGGGCTGTGATGGTTGATTTTCTTCTGAGGTCTTGATAACGAATTCTCCCTTCTATGGTTCAAGCCAATTCATCTTTGCCAAATGGAACCGTGTTTACACCTTTTGATTCTTACGAACTGCTAAAAAAAAAGACGGACAGTTTTACTCATTTCCCCTTTAGACCTATTGGCCGTCTACGTCTTCATGCTTGGAATGCTGAATAAAGCAGACAAAAGGGCTCAAGCGCAAGCATCTTCTCTTTGCTTTTTAGCGACCTCTGCACTGCAGCGTCACATGGCACCGGCTCTACAACCGACAGAGACCAGGAGTCTCGAACCACGCCACAAAGCACTGGCAGTGAAACGTTCTCTTCGTTGTAAAAAGTGTGAACACACTCTGAGCAAGGCAGATTTTAATCCGAGTTATACCAAATTCCGCATTAATCTAAGCGCCATCTGCCACGTGCCCGATCTGCACTTTGCTCTACCGCCCTCCAGCCTTGCTGACTCCGCCGGCGACATCGGTCGACGCCGCATCACTCCACTGCCTCTGCCCACCCTCGGCTTCGACAGTGCGCCGCCTTCGAGCGTGCTTCGAGTCAAGGGATTCTCGATGAGTAAAGCATCCAATGTGGTTTTGATCGTCTCGAATCCTGCACATCGTGTTACTACAGTGCGCTTGCGGCAACTGACTGCTGAAGAGGAGAACGCCAAACTTGCAGAGTTTTTTGCCAAGAATGGAAGCGTTTTTGGTGCTGGCAACACTTACTCTACTGTGAAGGTGTGTCTACCCGCCTGTTCACTTATTTCTAGAGTTACTGATGGCTGGCGCGTTGGATATGCGCGTGTGTGTGTGTGATTTTAGTTGGACCTTCCTGCGGATGGGATCAGAATTGCGGCGAAGAGTGATGCCAGTGAGTACAACGATTTGACAACTACTGAGGGCACTGATGAGTTCAAGGATGATGACTCCAAGTAAGTATTATTCACACGAGTGGGACTATTCAATCAAGAGGGCACTTTTACAAGAACTTAGGTGTTTGAAACTTATGTCTTCAGGCAATCTATTCACGAAGAAATGAGTTAAGTCGAACATCAGTGTTATTCACTCACCCACTCAATTCATTTGTAGGGTGATTGCCTACCGACAGGGCCATAAGGTGGGCATAAACACTGGCCTCACGATGCTAACCTCTGGAGGTGTCCTGCGCGCAACAGTCATGATGACCTTTGATTACCTGAATATCACTCCTGCCGCGACCTCAAGTGTACTCTCAGCTGAGCAGCGGGCGGCCACGATGAGCGCGGTTTTGGCCGCCTCGGGCATAAAGGAAGTGGGTGACGCCTCAACCGCGTCTGCGATAGGCAAGGGAGTGGAAGAGGAGGGGGATAAGCGGGATGTAGCTTTACTCTTTCTTCTTGATTTTGGGACGTGTTGAAGTAGGTGTAAGTGTGTGTCTTCCCTGCCTCTGATGCTCCTACCCGCCATTCTTCTTTCGCCTCTTCATTTTTCACCTTGTTACTTTTTCTCAAAATGATTA
Source organism: Echinococcus granulosus (assembly GCF_000524195.1). Taxonomy (NCBI): domain Eukaryota; kingdom Metazoa; phylum Platyhelminthes; class Cestoda; order Cyclophyllidea; family Taeniidae; genus Echinococcus; species Echinococcus granulosus. The sequence goes on along the minus strand of NW_020170574.1, from coordinate 48,742 downwards.
TCCTTCGCATATCATAGATTTCGGAGATAATTTAACGCCATTTTATATTTTGCATCTGAGGGAGAGAATATAGGGCTACCAAGACTCCAGTAGGAGTTAATGCTTACCATTAGAACGCATCCTTGGAATTATCATCCGCCGCTCCATGTGTGATTATTGTCGAGAGTCGGTTTTTTCGGAGCTGTAAAAGAAAAAGGCTTGCGAGGCTAGTAATCAGGCCTTATGTCACCAACAGGGAGATGGGTTGTGGGATACCGTAAAGGATTGGCGTGATCATTTTGCCGCATGGTCTGCGTCTTGTGGTCGTCGCTTCCAGAGCTTCGATATGAAATGGAGTAAGCTTGTATACTCGATTATCTTTATGGGAACACCTCATCTGCTGGATTATTAGAAGCGTTCCCTCGCTGGGAAAAAGATGACATTTAGTTCATCGCCTAGTCGTTATGCTTCTTGAGTCTGCGATGTCAGACTCACGTGGCGCCGATTGGAAGACAAGTAACTTGGGACTGAAGCAAACAGTGTTATATGCTTTTGTCGTAGTGACCATTAGCACTAGAAAACGGTACAATTTGGGACTCCGTGTCTTTCCGAGCATATTATTGAGCAGGCTGGCCTGAAGGCGGGTTCACAATTTGCGTTCGGAAGGATTGGGGTGCCAGTATCGGCAGCATGAGCGTTGCTTCACATCAGCACGACGGTCGGAGCAGTTACGTCATTTGGCATAGAGAAAAAGCAAAATTCTTTCGACAATGTAAGTAAGCCGGATGATCTAAAATGGTTGCATTTGACACAAACTGTTCACTTTTCAGAACTTTCTTTACTTCAGAGGTATTATTGCTTTTGGACTTACTAAAATGTCAAAACTGGGATACTGGTATTTGGTCTTATTTGCCATGATTGTGTTCGCTGCTAGGCGTCGAGGTCGTCGAAACAGGTCCAGCTACGATACGTTACCGTTGAATTGACGGCAGCTAAATCACGTTCTGAGATGGAGAATCCTCTTTTTCAAAGAGAGCCTATCTGTAATACCTTGATTATTTGCTAAACACTTCATTTTGGGTTCATGGGTGCTGAAGGCTCCGCCTTTATGTTTCCACTGGGTGGGATGGCCTGCGGACCATGCCAATAGCCTCTCAGCTCCTTTGTACTTCGACGGTACATTTTTGTCCTTGTATTATGACTTCTTTTGGCTTCAAAAAAGACTTAGGGTGCTACATTGGCGGCAACGAAAAGCATACCTACTTTTAAAGGATAATCACTCTGATTTTTATCTTTGGATGCTAAACCTTAACGTGAAGAAAGATAGGCAAACACTGTGGAGGAGGGAAAAGTTGAATACGAAGTCTTTCGTCGGCAAGTGCTTCAGTCCTGTGTTCTGCAGGCAAGCTGTTAACAACTGAAGCGACACTAACCGTGGTCGTGAAACATCCGGAAATGTTCGTAACGGAGCTTACTACGGTACTTGCATGAAGATGTTAATCGAGTGAGCACGTGACGCCACCTTTACCTACCTACTAGCTGTCTGAAACCCAGATAGGACACTGAAACGAGAACAAAGTGGCAAGGAGGAACAGACTGGTTCAAACTCCGCTCTTTGCCAAATGAATCTACTGTTATGCCCGTGTTCTTACGACAAGCGATGGACTTGCTTGATGGTCTGCACCATTCTCCTTCCTCCAATGTAGTTTCAAACAGGACGAAACTCTGGATTCAGTGTAATTGCCAAGAGGGCTTGGTGACTTTATGGTCAATTGTCCTCTCAGCTGCACGCGAATTCCGTGACTAACGCGATTGGTTCGTGGGTGCTTTTCCTGACAGCACTTAATACGTTGAGATGGCCGCCGCAGGAGGCTGGCTAAGGGGAGCGCCGTGGACGTCGCTCAAATAGTGAAGGGGTCTGCGTAATACTCCGATTACTTGTTTAACTCTTCATTTTGTTTCGCAGGCACTTGAGGCTATGCCATTGTTCTGAAGTCCGCAGAATGGCTTCTAGGCCATGCCGGTAATCCGTCAGACCTTCTACACGTCTACGGTACATTTTCTATCCTAGACTCGGGGTGCTGCAATACCTGTGCTTGCATTCGCAAAACACTATTTTTCTATCATAAACTAACCTTTTTTAGCAAGTTGTTTTAATTTTAGATTAGTTTGGCTTTCAAACCAAAGTTGTGGATTGAAATTTGCACGCTGCTTTGAATTTGTAAACAACACCGCGAGTTCGCAACCTTTTTCGCAGCATTGTAGCACCATTATCACGGACTCGCTGGGCTTCCAAGTTCTCTAGTAGAGGTATCTTTGTCAAATGGTTCATATTACCAGGGAATTTGTACAGTGTTTTTAGTTCGCTATGTTCCATAATCGCGATATTTAGATAAAGCATGAGAGCAAATGGCATTTTGAAAATATTCGCGAAACACTTTGCCTGATGAAAAATGCACTGCAAGGGTACTTCCTGTAAAGTTAATGTAATGACAACATATCTAAAACGAAATGCATTTGTTGATCAAGATCTGTGTGGAATGCTACAATTTCTAGAAAGTAGAGCTGACTGCTGCTTATGTTTGGAATTTCATCAGCGTCAAGTTGAAGAGAAAAGCCTGACAAGTCAAATCGTTTCCTAGAGCCTTAAAGCGGAAAGTGGCAAAATGTTTACACTTTTTAGATGCAAATCCAGAGCTCAATCTATACTAGATAAGAGCATTGGGCAGTTTGAGTCTGACCATAGTGGAAAAGCTAGTGGTACAGGTGAACTTATTAACCCTAAATTCTATACACCGCTCCCTCCAACAGTTACAAAACGCGAGAAATATGGTTGGAGCGGCCATGAACTCTGCCCACAGGTATCCACAAAACCTTCATCGGTTTCGTCCCCCTATCGAAGCCACCGTCGGTAATCGCGCTGCTGACCGTTCGTGCAATTTACCTGTTTCGAATTAAACTTCAAAAGATCTCAAGTGTACCAAATGAATGTTGTGCTGAAAAACTGTACGTGGGACTGGGATCAAACATCGCTTTTGTTTCTGATATCAACTAGGAGAAGGTTTGTCGGGAATGTTAGATTTAGCACGTAGAGTCGCAAGAGGGTGACCAATAAGCAAGACAAGGTAGCCAATTTTACATCCTAATTGCTTGAGACATTATTCTTAATGAGTCTAGGCATACTGGAGTGGACGGTCGCCGATGGCTCTTGGAAAGTCAAATGAGGTGTAGTGTCCAAAAAAAAACAAATTCAGACATTTGTTGATTTTTTTAAGTCAATCTTGAAAACTTCTTGTTCAACACAAAATATGGGTAGGTGTCTGCAAGGAAATAGTGTTTATGTGGCTGAGCCTGGATTCATTCGAGATCATGACCAGAATAGCCGAGGTTTGGGATAGAGCCAAGATAGGTACAGCCCTTCAATATCGAAAACGCGTGTTCAACTAAGGCTTGATATCTCCTTACACGTCCGCAGGGTGGTAATGTTGGGGTGTTTGCAAGGGAGAACAAGCAGAACTAGTATTAGTTTACAAAGTGGAGATGATATCATTCATTGTTTTCTTGATGGAATACACTACATATGTAGGTCCTGGGAAGTTACCGGAAGCGGATTTCGTGACAATAGGGTTATTTACAGTAAAACAGATGTGGAAAATCACCTATTGCACATTGTTTTAGAATCTGACCTCCATAATGTTGAATAAGCATCAAATCACTACAAATAAAGCACATTTTGGAGCTAACTGATCCACATAAGATTGGGCAAACAATGGTTGTTCAATTATTCATGTGATATATTGCTTGGATTACTCGGACACTGAAGGGCACAACGATCGCACTTCCGTCCAGAGGCACTCAACCCTTTTTTACGTCGGCAATACATCCTTTGTTCTGAGGAAAGATTTAATACGACATATTGGTGGCAGTGGAAGGTAAAACGAAGCCTAGATTACAAACAGTTTGATTTTATTTATTTTATTTTTTTATTTCTGAAACGCGATGGAGGAAGAGCATATGCTGCGGATGGGAGAGTCTGCATTGGACCTTTACAAAAGAATTAAAAATGACGTCCAAGTCCCGTGGTCTGCAAGGAAGTTATTAGCAACTGAAACGGCATTATCTGGAAAGGCTCGTTACGGAGCTGACAACGATAACTTTATGAAGATGCCAATGAGGTGAACACGCGATGTTAACCTTACTTCGCCACTAGCTGAATGAACCCCAGATAGAACACTGAAGTGGAAATAAACCGGCAAAGAGGAACAGACGCGGAGCTCTGTTAAACCCTGACATTAATTATATGACTGCTTTTAGACCAGTTTTCTGACCAATATTAATGGATCTGCGAGATGGCTAGCGCATTTTTCCCATCCCTGAACTCAGTTGCCAAAAAAGATGGAACTCCAGATCCAGTAGAATTGCTTAGAGAAGTCAATGGCATTGTTTGTGGGTATTTTTCTTAGAACACCGACTACGTTGTGATGGCTGACGCGAGAGGTTGACCGAGAGGAGTTCTGGACACGAGGCTCAAAAGTAGAGGGAGCTGTGGAATTCTTCAATTATATGCTCAACTCTTCGTTTAAGTTTCAGTGACACTTAAATCTAGGTCTTTGTACTTTTGCTGGATAAAATGGCCTCGGGGCCGTTCCAGTAGCCTTCTAACCCTTCTGTAAATCGATAATACACTAGTCTGCCCTACTTTTGTGCCTTCTTTTGTTTTCTAGGAAGTTTTGATAGCTCTCTATGTAATAGTGAAATCAGTATCAAGCTTTACATACCTGGCTATGGCCTTTAGTAGCGCTAAAGGCAAAAATTGCGTTAACGGTAAAATAGATTTTGAAGAAAAGCCATTATATGGAAGGGCTCAGAAAAACAGATGCAAAAGTTATCAATTTGACACTTTTATTGGCAGGCAAAGTCTGCTTCTCACAACCCAAAAAGTATCAAAGGAAAGAAACTGTTAAGTTTCAAAAGAAATAAACGAATCAATCGCTGCACCACAGCAAAATGTTTCCTTCTAGATTTGTTGGAACATGGAGATGAGACTGTTACCAACCTCACGCCCCTGCTTGTATCACTCCTTCCCTGCTAATCTACAATCTTTATTGAATTTCAAAAATGAGCTTGATGCTGAATGCAAAACTACACGACATTGGCAGGAATGTCAACGAATTCATTTTGAAGGACTGACGACCTCAATTTCTCTGGCTGATTGCTACGACTAAATGTCGAAGAAGAAGGGCATCAACTATGAATAGGTAAATCCGTCGGCTCAAAACAGAATATCCGTGCAAGATGCATGAGGCAATCCAATTGTAAGAAGGAGTTTCCAATTCTACAGTTCGAGTCCTTCTTGAAGTTGTTAATGTGGTATGTGAGTGTGGATGTTAGATAACCGATTATGTGCAAAAGGCCAGCGGGTTACCAGCAGTAATCGAGAGACTAGAACACCACCACTGGAACAGTGATCTACAATGCAATGACTAAATGGTCCGCATGAACGGTAAAAAGTGTCAAAGATTTGCAAAGAAGTAGAAACCAGGTATCGATTTGGTGTGATGTTTTCTGGACCTTTACTTGGGTTCATTTTGTTTCAATAATAAATGCATTTTAAGATTTGGCTTACGAATAAAGAATGAGCAATGAAAGTTACATCAACGGGGTCATTTTAAAATGCCCAATCTCACAATTTGAACACCAAAAGAGGCTAGATGACATATTAAAATCCTCCGAACTTCCCCTCCATTAGGTATTTAACAATGGATGTACCTGAGTGAAAACCACACTCTCAATACCACCCATAACAAGAAAAGACCTGATTATACGCGAATACTTGTGGTAATAGACACTTATTTTGCCGACAACTACAATAAAGGAATGGCACTTAACAAAATGTTCCATGTTTTACTGCAGTTGTATTGCTATTTTAAAAGACCAGAATAAAGTGGTTTAACTTTACCATATTTAAAATACATTTCAGTAGATGCAATTTCTTCAATGGTCTGAGATGGAAAAATCTTTTTGGGAGAGATTTGACTAATGGAGGCGAGTCAGCCACCTAAGATATTTGAGCTACAACTGTGACTGTCAATAACACCGATCTCAAAGAAAAATCCGTGGAGGTGAATAAGTTTCATAGCAAAGCGTGAATAAATGATATTGAATTTTGATACAGTTGTTGTTCAAGCAAAAGTAGCTGACTTGAAACCTACACTAGACAGCAAAGAAAACTTCTTAGTAGATGCATCATATTCATATAACAAGGCTGTACGAAGGCACTATTGAAACCAATCTGCTCCATTACTGATTTTGTAAGGCTGTAAATAAAAACTTGAACCCATAATTGTATTTGGTACGTTGAAATAGCCGGTATGTGGGCAGTGATGCCTGATTTCATACTGGGAATGGTCTGGATACCAAAAGGTTGATTTATGATTAAAAGGATAGAGGCCATCTTGGTAAGTCAAAATTAACTAATGGGGATTTTGCATAAATTATTTCTTACTTCGTCCATAAAGTATCCAATAACATCGCTATCAAGAGGAACATGCAATGTTGCTCGATAATAAGGCAGTGAAAAATTTAGTTAAACAATAGTGGCATCGGAGAGCGGCATCCAATTTTAGATGTTGAAACCGTGAAAACGCATTATAGTTATGTTGGGAAGAAAACGCACCAATAAATCCCATTCACCATTTGCACAATGAACATAGCTAAAGCAGGCAGCGCCCTAGATACTCCTATGTAATCAGCATCGAGTTGGTGAAAATAAGAGATCTGGTATATTTCCATGTTGTCATTTCTAGCATTTAGCACACTGCGACTTCCCGGAAGACAAAAGAGGTGTTAAGACTTAAGCAGAATATGCTTTATCGACCCATAGAAGGGCTGGGCGGTGCTACTGGCATGGCACCGAGGCCAGGCCGCTTGGCTGAGGTACAATGGCGGAGTGTTAAGTAGCCCACATGCAAAACCCAGAGTTAAACAAACAGTTAAAACATTACAAATTCTAGTAAGGGGAACAACTTAGCTGTTCATATTCTCCTAATTTTAGTATGATTTATTAACATATAGATGGATTCTTTAACTGCTGACAGATAGTAAACGTACCGTAAAAATGGTGCGAGTAGCTTTTGCAGAAATCGTAAAACTCATTAAAGACGGAATGATAAACATGTTTAAAATGAGAAGCCTGCATAAAGTGTGAGTCCATCCCCATTGTTTGCCTGCTATTTTAAAATAGTCACAAGACTGTATATGCTTAATGCATTTTAAAATGATATGGCAACGCTTTGTCTGCTAGGTTAAAAAATTCTGACAAAAAAGGATTTATGGGCCGTATTTACTACAGTATCAGAAGAAAACAAGAAGCTATTTATGATGAGATATATGAGTTTAAATTTAATTGGAAAAACTGAAATTCAAACCAAGTTGGCTCAAAGATTTTTAATAAATAACATTAAAAGGTGAGGCAGAACGAACTTTTTAAACAAATACTAAAGTGTTGGGATATTGTCACGTCTAGGAAAAATATCACACAAAGTGGGATGGGATGTAAATTACAAAAGTGGAATTGCATTATAAAAATGCCACAATTACAAAGATGGGGAAAAAACGAATTAAAAGGCGCTGATCCACTAAAATTGTTCACTGATTTTCTAAAAATAGAAAGCCGAAAGTCAACAACATTACCAGAAGGACGGCACCAAGGACTAAAATTCAAAAGGAGGTCCTAAAACAAGAACTCAGTGAAGGATATCATACAGTATATTTAAGGACATGTTCATGGTAATAGTAGGTATCTAAATAGCTGAAGGATATATGCAACTTCTGCCGAGTAACATGCCTGCGACGTGACTGGTAGCGCAACTTAACCTACCCCCGTGCTTTGAAGCGACATGCATTTGAAGATAAGCGCGACATGGAAACAATCTACCGCAATCGCTGCGCCGATGCGGCCTCAATCCTATAATGAACATGCGAAAGGCATTTTAGAGTCTCGTGTCAGATAAACATTTCATTTTCGTGGATTATAACCTATAAAACAGACTTGCTGTATTACTTGAACGAACGAGTTTTTCAGTTGTAGTAAAGTACCATTAGAGTTAATGGAAAGATTTTTACGAAATCGTGCTGTTAAAAGTTAATGTAATGGATAGGTTAAAAAAACACTAAATGTAAATAGCCAGAAATGAACTAACCCACCCTTGTGAACTGTGGCAACGTGAGTGCGAAGGCTTGAGGAATATGGGAAGGATTTTTTGCAATCACTACATGGGTACGGTTTCAATCCTGAAACGAACAGTATTAAGAGAAGTCCAGCATCTTTGTCGTGGGTTAGAGGTAGCGCTAACGCACAATCACCAAAGTTGACCACTAGCCATGTGTATATGAATTCTATAAAGTAATATACCTATAAAAATACTGACAAAGTAATTCAATTCACCTCTGTGTTTTGCGGCGGCGTGCCGCAGAAGATAAGCGCGCCTTGAAAATGATTTACCACAATCAATGCATAGATGGGGTTTTAATCCTAAAACGCGTATAAATGATAAAACCCACGACTTCTTCCACACGACCTGTTGCACACGCAAATAATTGAACAAGCTTCTACCATCTACCATGCATGGTTGTCCTTCAGTAAGCTGGATGCATTATTAAGGAAAGAACGCCTTTCAACATAGTCAATACATGTGCAATTATAGGCAAAACTTTTTCCATTTTTATGTTTTGATTCTTAATTTACTCTTTGATATCGGCGCTTATGCCGTTGCTGTTATCACTGTCTCCTTATAAGTCTGGCTAAGTGAATTTTATGCATTTATAGAAGTCATGGTTACTGACAAAGTATCCGGGATCCTTCTATTAAAGTGCGCTAAATTCAGTCTCTTGTTATGTTTTTCTATTTGTTATCACAATAACACCAACTCCGTATCCATTTAAAAACTTAAAATTTCATTTTCATTCCACTTCTTAGTGCGGATCATGGAACTGTCGAATAGTTTTTATGGAAATCATAAATGGAGATTATAAACAATAAGGGCTTTTTATTCCCTCATTTTAAGCAGTTTCGTTCCAATCTAATTTCAATTGTGGTAAATTTCAGACAATGAGTGCTTTAGAGGAAATTGGGTCATATACCGGTTTGTTTGATGAAATATACAATAAATACAGTAGATTACACTTCCATTTATTTACATGATAAATAAGCGCATTTAAGTTTTAACGATCATACTATATCGCTTCTTTGGTGCCTTAGACGCATTTAAAAGAATAACCGTAATCGGCTTGGATACATCGGATTATTAATACCTGTGTGATTTTCCACATGGGCTTTCAGAGATGCCTTTCTCTTAAACCTTTCTTTGCATTCGGGACACTGGAAGGGAGAATAGGTGGAGTGAACTTTGAGGTGCTCCTCTAAACTTGACTTCTGACGAAACACCTTATTGCAATCACTGCATTTTCGGGTGTCAGAGGGTTCTGCAAAAAAAAAACAAAACATTGGAACACTTAAATGCTAAAATGAATTCCATATTTCGTCTGACAAAATTTTGGTTGTAATAATAATTGCTTATAAGTTGATTATAATCATATATTTACGGAATTATCTAGCCTTCGCAAGTGTCTGGATTGAGTGAACCAGCCGTACCTGTTTTGAGATTTTCAATTTCAATATACGATTTGTAGTGGATTCCAAGTTCCTTTGCAAACTATGGAAGAAGGGAAATGTATAATGAATTCAAGCATTTAAAATTTTAACCATTCCAAAGTTTTAATTCATGTTCTAAAGTTATTTTTTAGCTGCAAAACTCCCAAGATCGCCAATGATATGGCTAAGAAAAAAGAACTGAAAATATCACGTACCTTATCACCGTAATATGTTAACAGTTCATAGCCAGGCATAATGTTCTAAATGCTTCATTTCAACTTGAAAAAGACATTACTTTGCAGGCTCGGTAATAAATTTCGCCCCTGTACTGTATTGCCACCAAATTTTGCTCCTTCTCACTTCGTGCACAGTTAACAAACTAAAATCAACAAACAGTTTGAAAAAGCAAAGTCCTATTTTAGCCCAATTTTACACGAAATACGCAAATGCTAGGAATGGGTTTGGTAGGAATTATCAGCAATTTACTAGTTATGTAAACCAAAAAACATGTTCGATAAATCGTATAATGAACTTGGAATAAAACAATCCGCTGAGCTTTCTTGGTAAATAATTTATATCAGAGAAGATTCTTTGAAATGAACTGAGATGTGCCTAAAACCCACTCTTAACCAGTTTGAAAGTATGGGCCGAGCCGCATCTACAAGATGGCCTTTGGTACCAGGCCGGTTATCTTTAACCAACCAGGCGTATCCAGAACGTGATCTCTGAAAATGTAAGGCGGTTATTTAGAAAAAAATAGTTTTAATCAAACTAATGGGCTCCAGACAAACATGCTTCAAGAAGTCCTTACAGCTCAAGATTGATTTACACTTATAAATGGGTATGGGTTTGGTTTTCTATTCATCATAGACAGCATTTGTGCGCGTCGATGCTGAATAAGTTGACCAAGTTCTCACAAATTAAAGCCGTATCATTTATGCACCATTTCGAATTCCTCGTCAGACAAGCCTTCCAAAGGAATGATTTCACCATCATAGGGCCCTAAAACCGAACCAATGGGGATTTTCCTTTCCGCCCAGGCACCAAGGCCAGCTCCTTTGATACTCGACCGACCTACATGAATGAAGAGCTCTGGCGCTGACCTTTTAGCGTGGTTGCGTTCATCCTTGCCACAGCTGCAGTCGTCGATTTTGCCGGACTTTACGGCATCACATCCTAGCAGTTCAGCTGACCTAATCCACAAGATTGGGTGTGTGGGGCAGGGATCCAAGTAAAACTTTTCACATATGTAGCAGACTAAAACGAGCGCAGAATATATAATCATGAGTTCTCTTAGTTCTTTTAATTGCCGTTCTTTAGTTCGATTATTTAATTGGAACAGTTTACTGCCCACAAACTCACTAAGTGCAATTTATTTCTTTACTGTCAAATTTAATAGTTACTATTTCGGCTCTTCTCCATTACTCAATTAATATTACTAACACAATTACGCGTATGAAGGCCATCAGGCACCAGCTGGTGGTTGTTTTTGTTAGGTAGCTTCAAGAAGTGTTAAATGTCCATCTCGGAGATAAAGTTACAGCATTAGCAAATTGTACACTTACGTTCTATGATATTTCATGATGAGAAAAGAACAATGTTAGAATTGACCTTAAGTATATTTGACCATTTGTTTCTCATCGAAACATTTGCTTTCCAATAAATTGCAAAACTGAACTTACTGAGTTCATACTTCATTTAAGTAAAGAGGAAAAAACTCACAGAAATAGCGGTCATCTTGGATATCTGGCGTGGACTCCCTGTATTCCAATTTAGTAATATTACTTTTCGGAAAGGTTCCATCTGAAAGTGCTTGGACTATGCAAAACATGCAAGGAATCTACCTCCATGCAGTTCCATCAGAGCTCCCGAAGTAGCAGAATTTTTAACAATACTTTTAGATAACTTTTCAATTACATTTACGTCAGCTTTCTCCACTTTTAAACAGCCAAAAGGGCCAGCATTGGTTGCGACAGTGTCTCCTTTCTGGATTTTTGGTTGTGAGATGGGTAGGCAGCCACTGGAAAGCAACTCCTCAGCGCTACTCCCCCAGTTACTGTCGTCACTGTCACTAGGCGATCTTGAAAAGATGGAACGAGGAAATCTCTACAAATGGAATACCGAATTATCACTTACATCATCTTGTGAGCGCTTTGACTTTTGTGTCCGCAATTCATCTGCTTGTATTAGAAATTTCAGAGGTACTTGTTTCGGCTGGATTTGTGATTTCTGCGAGGGATTAAGAACAGCTTCAGGTACTGAAAACCGCTTACGATTTGTTAAGAAAATGACACTAATAATGCTGAAAATGGGTAGTTTAGGTCAAATCACCATGCACATTTTAGATTACCCCTTAATCTAATGCAGTCAAGAAAAATGGTAGCAACGCGGTCATCATTTGATTAAACAATTTTGAATTCAATCAAAAGCATTTATTGTAAACAAGGCTCAGGTACCTCAAATGGCAGGGCAAGCATAATTCTACATATCTGGAATCAGCACCGGTTCGATGGCAAGACTGATAGTTCAAAAGGCAGGGAAAAGTTTTATTAATTACATAAAATGATGAAAATGTCTATTTTGAAAGGGACGTTGTTAACTTGAATTTGAAGTCGTCTGGACGTTTGCAAAGTACTTTTACACGAGTACTGCAAGTAAGAAAGCCAAAGAATCAGGGCCGATGTTAATTAAACGCCCAATTTAACTTATCGCTATTCTTACTATTTCCATCAGAAACACAGCTAGATATGCTAGCAAATCATTCACCCTAAATCAAATAAAAGGATTCCCATTAGGAATTAAAAACTTAAAATATGATCTTCACAAACACACCCACTAATCCGAAAAGTAGAAAATACTTAATAAACATCTTGAAAGCAAATGAGAATCGAAAATATCATCTTAAAACCAAGCAAAGTGGGCGCTGCACTGCTGTTGAAAAGGTATTATTGCAAAAGCAGTTCAAAATTGTTTAAAAAACTGTTTAACTTAACAGTTTAATTTTATTACGAAACACCTGTAATTAGAAAACAAACCCAATTATGGTCAAAAGACTTACGATATTGACGTCGCACCGCTTGTGAGCCCTTAGCTCTTCCACCTTCGTAAGAGCTAAACTACACATAACAAATTAACTTGACATACATCCCATGCTTCTTAGCAACTGTAGGTTACGAATCACCGCCTGTTCCCTCTCTTCTAAAATCGACATGCTTGCAAAGTCGAAAGAGTGTTAACACATCATCATATGGAAAAATTAAAACAAGATCATGTCAGTGCCTAGAGTAAGGAGTGTATAATCAGCATTACGTGCATAAATTTAGCAATGCAAGAAAGTCTTGTTGCAGTTGCGCAAAATATTCAATATGCATATCGTTCCACAACCAGATTCATTTAACACAACGAAACGCACTTATAACACAACAACAACCAACCAACTTCTTTGCAAGAAATTTCTATGCTGCCTCTTCATTGTTAGATTTGCACTTCTCTGAAAATATTGCATTACGCCCGCAGGTTTGTGTTCATGCGCTTTAAAAGTGCTAAAATTGTCTATTTTCTGTCTACACTACGCGGTTGTGAGTTCCACATGTTTTTAGATAAAGAGACCGCTTTTTGGGCTTTTTTATGTCTTTTGAGCTATCCATGCTTCTCACCCAATTTGCTCCAGTCATACTGTGTTGTTTAAAATATTTATATTGGTCATTGCAATGTTCACTCATTATCGTACATTTTTTAAAATAGTTTTTCATGATAATTTTAGTTTAAATTTTCTAACCAATTTTCACGGCTCTTGATTTCACCCCTTTGCGGCGATGGTGTGCGTGCCATGCTTAGTGGTTCCTTTCCTTCTCTGGGTCTTCCACAGATTCTTTCTACCTCTGTTGTTGCCCTTTTTCCCGAGTCTGCAGGCCAAATTGGGTCAAGCTCCGTCCGTGGAAGCCACTGAGGTAGACTTTTTGTTTAATTTTGTTTCTTTTTGGATAATTGTTTTTTTGCTACCCTAAGACCTTTTGTCTGATGGTTTAACTGTACTTTTACTCCTCTATAGGTAAATACTTTATCCTGTCCTACACACAGTGCAGAACACTCTGACAGTAGTCCAGTAAGTAGCAGTGTAAACTCCTCATTTGCCTTTTTGACTTCTAGACGGAATCCAAGAAGGACCTTTAAATGAATTAGAAAAGTTGGTATGCTACGCCCAATTGGTCTCCTGTTCTTAGCTATCAATGTATTTATTTTGCTGGAGCAAATGTCACCATTTTGAATGATCTTCATTCCTTTTTTGTCGGAGCAGTTTTCTCGACAAACAAATGAGGCTAAAACCCTCAAGTTTTCGTTTGGACTTTTGGTTGCCGGTGGCTGTGTTGACGAGCTCACTATACATATTCACGGATGACTGATGGGCATCAATAGGGTTGACCGTTTTTTACTGTTTTGAACTACATTGGTTTTTCCTGGCGCTTTCACATGGGGTCAGTTTCGGTAAACGTAAAATTCCTCTGATATAATATCGCTCTGCCGTATATTCTTTCCTCTTCTTGACTTTTAACAATAGGAGGGGTTGTTACTAAAGTTTGCAGTTTGTTATTGTGGATTGCCGTCGTGCGAGTTTTCATTGCAAGGATAATTTGGTGGGGGACGTAGGGAACGGCAGAGGCCAGCTTTCTCCTTGCCATTTGGATCCTTGATGATTGCGGAATGTGCTAGGGGGGATTTCTAGCATACCAAGCTTTTCTACGTCCGTGGAATCAATTATGCACAGTAAGGGGGGCGGGTGTCCAGGAGACGCGTTACGATCCTCCTGCCAACTCTGGGGTTTAATAGCGGCGGTGTCATTAATCCCTCTACGCGAGGGTGCACTCACTATAAGGGTCTAGGCTACCTGGGATGAATCGGGCACGGGGTTGTTTGCTACGCGCCTTGGTCGTTGGGGCTTCCTCGCCCCACCTGTTAAAGTTGTCACGCAGAATCCAAGAGGGTGCTGTTAGGGCAGCAAGCTTGAGAAAGACAGGAAGTTGAGTATCGCGGCTCTTAACATTAGCGTTTAGGTGATACATTACTTAAAATGCTGTTCTAGGGTTTTATAAGACCTTTAAAGATATGGAATTTGAATGTGGTGCACTAGTGCTGTTTAGTGGAGCATGGCGCCTAACGAATATCAATTAGCAATTTACTGAGAGAATCAATGAGCTACTAAAAGGTCGCTAAAATCGGGTTCAAATAGTAAACAGTTAAACACATTTTAAGTCATGAAACGAAACAAAACTAGGTTAAGTCAGTGGTTGGTCACTGCGTTTAAATTCGCGGGTGTCAAAATTTGCCTTTATATTTAAATTTCTGCAACAACAATTGAAAGTAAAAATTTTTTAATTGTATTTAGATCTTGCGTGCTTGCTTTCTTGGAAGGAACTTCAAAATCGCATTATCAGGGAATTGTTTAAGTCGTCCACTATTTCCACTTGGTATTCATGCTTTTATCGCTCTAAATTGCTCGGTGGGGCTTTTTCTACCTTTAACATTTTCACAAAAGTCAGCTGAGGCTCATATCAAATGGAAGCAGCTCGTCTTGAAAGACTTCAGGCTCTAAAGTCTGTTTCAGAACAGGCTCGGATCGGTGGCAAGGGCAGTGCCCGGAGGAAGAGAAAGGTTGTACATAAAAGTGCGGCGACCGACGATAAGAAGCTACAGGCTACTCTTAAAAAGTTGGGAATTAATGTAATCCCGTCGATCGAGGAGGTTAATATGTACCGAGCTGACGGTACGATGATTCACTTCAAGAACCCAAGGGTTCAGGCATCGCCACAGGCCAACATGTTCGCTGTTTCAGGTCTCGCTGAGAACAAGAGTATGTTACAATAGCTAACTTTCCCTATTTTTAGCACTCAATGACTTGTTCCCTAATATGATGAGTCAGCTGGAGACGGCGAAGCAGCGCCTTTCTAAAATGAGTGGTGGGTTTTTTGACATATTTTACCATCTGACCTCTAGAAGCAGCTCAAGGTGAAACAAAAGACACCGCTGAGGATGATGATGATGACGTCCCTGAGTTAGTCGGTGATTTTGAAGAAAAAAGTCGTCAAGAGTAAAGAACTGCAAGCGGTGCATTGGCGCCCGTTTGATATTTATGGCTATGAATAAAGTATTGTCTTTTATTCATTGGTTCATTTGCATTGCAGTTCTGTACTTATTTACATTATTGTCCTATTCGTTTTGATGCTCGTCGTCATTCGTTCGATTGTGCATAGCTGTTGCAGTTAACAGGATGCCACTACTTTTGGTTATCATTTCATCTTGCGACTGCTAGCTGCTGCGATTGTTACCTTGATTTGGGGTTTTTGGTTTTTATTTAGTATTCTGCTTCAAAGGCATTCTTTTATTCGTTGGGGGAAGCGGTTGGATTACTTGCAACTTTTCGCTCGCTGTACTCACCCTTGGTCTGCTTATTTTGGCGCCTATTTTGAGTGGTCGATAACATCGAAGTAAGCGCTTGTCGGCATATTCCGTTTGCCCTCGTATCGCGACTGCCCTAGCCGTTCGTTAATGCGACAATTTTCATTGTCTCATCGAAGATATCATACCATTGGGTTGAGGAGAGTGCTTTGAAGAAGACACCCTGTTTTGGGTAATGCAGAATTTCATAAG
Source organism: Echinococcus granulosus (assembly GCF_000524195.1). Lineage (NCBI taxonomy): Eukaryota > Metazoa > Platyhelminthes > Cestoda > Cyclophyllidea > Taeniidae > Echinococcus > Echinococcus granulosus. The sequence continues at coordinate 32,466 of NW_020170574.1, read as the reverse complement.
TATTCAAGGTTTTGCTGGGGTTTCAGGGTTGGTCTCCTTGGGAAGCGATGACGTTCTTTTGCCTGCTGGGTTGGTCCAGGCTATCCGCTTGTCGCTTTATTTGTCCTCAAGTGGACGTGTACTACGCGGGTTGCTCGTTTTGAGCATTACCTTCAATGCATCCTTTGTGGTTTTCCCTCCTGTTATTTTTGCTGGACTTTATCACCTGGCATATGCATCATCATATCCAACCAGTGTTTCTTTGTAGGGACCCATTTTATTACGGAATACCGTGATTTTTCGCGTACGGACTTGTGTTGCACGCCAAGTAACTTGTTGGTGAGATGAGCTTGCCACCCGGCATGCGTCTGCTCTAGGGGTGGTGGGGCTTGCGATGCTGCGCTGTCTCCCTGTTGAATTCCTGGTTTGGCACACGGAGGTTAGATTGAACTCATCTTTTCTCCCGGTCGCGGTATGTCCCGGAGTCTTGTAGGTTGGTATTTCGACGGTTAATTTAGAAAAGATCATTTAGCAGTCTCATCTTGCGGTGAGATGCTGGTTGTTTCGTGGGCTGTAACCCTGTATCTACCTGGGGATGGGTCCCAAGCCCGGGACTAGGCGTCCCCGGCGAGGGCTTTGAGCAGTCCAATTGGATCTTTCTCCCTGTCCATTAGCTTCCGAGTGGTCATGTGTCGTGCGTGTCTTCAGGGTCTCAAAGGTTCTGCATAATTCTATACGAGTAAAGTCATAATTGACATTTTGGTTTCTATGCTTAATTCAGGGAAGTATGTGAACAAGTCCAGCAGTTTAAGAAGACGGAAGGGGTCGTTTTAGCTTCTTGGATGTTGGGGCGTTCCCTCTCAATCACCGCTACATCGGCATACCGTTATTCTCTCACGGTAGTCGGTAAAGGAGCCACAATTTCAATTCTTATTCTCATCTGGAAACCCTGTGAGCATAGGTTGAAGCGATTCAATCACTATAAGGTTAGATTCTTTGACTTTTCTGCCGGTGATTCAGGTCATGTAAAAAGCACCAAAAGGGCACCAGTACCCTAAGCTTGAAGCATCTAGCACCTTCTCCTCCATGACCCAACTGGTCACGTAAGTCTTGGAGGATTACTTGTATGAATGAACCAGGAACTACTGGGTGCTGCAACCCGATCTTGGTTTTACTAAGACCTCATTTTCCTGGATCCGTTTCGAACACTCCTGCCATGACCTCTTGACCACCTTGCCTGATGACAGCATCGTTTGCTGTTGGTTTGTAAGAGGATGTGAGAGCGTTCTCGTACATTAGAGCCACTTTGTGTGTTTCTTCAGTTAGACTGAGTGAGTCTCCTCAAGGTATATTATTCACAGAAACATTTCTGGTTTCTTCCAGGTCTGGTCTGCAAGATAGAATATCAGCGTCACTATGGCTTGTGTTGCTGCTATGCTATATGGTGGTGTGAACTTGTATTACTGCAGTTCCTAGTACTGACACACCACCAAATGATTTATTCCATTGTTTAGAGCCAGATCAATGACTATCATCAGGCATTTGATGACATTTTCCTGTCTCGCGTCCCCAAACTTTTTCGTCCTTTCGTGAAAAGGCGCCACTTTAAATGTCCAGAACGAATACCGAAGCGCCGAATTCACCATTGGGCAATGCTTGAATCAGTGCGGCGCATCCATTCTTTGAACATTTCATCGTGCTCTTTCTCCTACTTAAAATTATTTTTGATCGGCCTTCCCTTAAGTTTCTGTAGCGAACTTGCCATTTGTCTAGGAAATCCCGGAATCCCATCTGACTAGTCAGCATTGGCCAGTTCCAGAATTGCTTTTTACCTTCTTCTGCAACCGCTGCCCTATTCACCTGACTATACAGTATCTTTCAAGTCGGTGACTTAGCGTGGTGGAAAGGGCATTTCTTTGAGTTCGGTGCTATATCAGCTTCTTGTGGGCGGTCAAACATTAATTTCGGATTGACGTTATTCTCACTACTATCTCTACCGGGAACGAGTGTGTCATCAAGGCTTATTTTGCAATGAATCGCTAATGGCCCAATTCGGGTCGTTTGCACAGGTGTCGAAGAGTGGCCGCTCGGACTTCGTAAGGCTCATATGACAAAATGAAAGTCACCTTTCCGCTATCCGTCTCCACCCTTTCCTGATATCATCCACACCTTTCTTCAATCACGGAAAAGCCACTGTGGCCTTGCTATCCTGGTGGACAAAGATACCCTTGGCTTCAGCGGCATGCAGAAAATCGGCTCCAAAATTTGCATTCCAAGCTAGTTTTGTACATATGAGGAATTTCGCTACCCAGGTTTTCCTGTCTGTGGTAACGCATAGCAACGTTTCCTTATTCCTCTCCATCTTCTGCTGGTCGTATTCTGTTAAAGTGTGGAACAATTTGGTTTTTTTGTCATTGGGTGTTGAACCAGAGGTCAAACTTGACGCACTCAACCCATTTGTCCAGATCCACGTCCATTATAAAGGAAAAAGAGGTTCGCAGACGCTAACATCAGTGTAATACTTTCATTGTTTTGCTCATCTACCTCCAGTTTTATACCCTTGAATCGAGAAGAAAGATGAGGGGAAGACACCTTGTATTGCATTATACGGAATGCTTAAAATATTCAAAACTTTTACTGGAGATTCCCACTTAATCTCCTCCTCGAGGATCACTGATGCCTTCTCTCTCAAGAGCTTTACACAAACTGTTGGGGTCGGTGGCATGAGTTTTGTTATTTGTGAACTTTTCCACTTTAAGCACCCCCTCATTGGAATTTTATGTGGTGTAGCTATTGTGTTCGTCTTGGGGGTCCGTGCAGTGTCCGATTTAATCATCCATTTGTCTGACTGCATCTGTGAGGGTGAAAGCTGCACTGTTGGTGACGACGGCCACTAGAGTCGGGGCATGCCCTGCACTGACATTGGTAAAAGCGACTCTGAGCATACTTTTGCATAGTCCTCTAGGCTTTCTTTTACTTTTCAATGTGGTGAATAATTTAAGTAGCATCATTTTGGCTTAGATTTGTGCTTTTAACCATTTGATTTTGGCGATTCAGGACTTCCCTGATGACAAAAGAAGACCTTGTATCATTGCAAAATATACATATTTTATATACAATGGGGTTTGAGGCTACTGACGTGGCCCTCAGGCGAACCCACTCCTGCAAAGTTACAATAGTGGAGCACCTAAGTGGCCTTTTTACTAAAACCGGCAGTTAAGCAAACAATCACTGCATTGCATAGTCCCTCTTTTCTTTTGAGTGTCGTCCTCGGCCCTCTCCTTGGTCACCCTCCCGCATCACTCGTAACCCGGCAAAAATTGGTGCTGCAACGAAGCACCCTCCAGCCAACCATGCCAGTCATCAAATTTCCTTGTAACTTAGGTGATATTTGACTACACTGTCACTGATCCTTCCTGGCGATTCCACTGCATCTGGGGTTTTGTCCTGTTTGGAGACTGGATCCAGGGACGGAGAATTGTGCTGGTCATCATGCGCATCCATAGCTAGTCGTAGGAACACTAACCCAAAAGCAGAGTCGTGTAGCAAAGGACGGGTATCAACATAGTTCCGTGCGGGTAGAGTTTCGCCTCTACTTCTCCTCACCATGTTATTCCCACTTTAGTGCTGCTCAGCCATATCTATCTGGGTTCTATAAAACTAGTGGAGCAGCGGAGGAGGTATCACGATTTCACACATTTGATGTCTTTACAGAGAAACGGTAGACAAATGAGTAACAATCTTTTCCAGATGGCTTGCGACCACTGCTAGTGTTGCTTTAGTTGTTAATAGGTTTTTTTGCAGACCACTGGACTGAGGTTATTACCAAAAATAGACGTGATTTTAAGCCCTTCTCCCATCCGCAGCTTATGTGCACCTTCCGTCCAGCTAGGCTTTATCATCCACCAGTAGAAACTGGGATGATTGCCCTTTAAGATAGGACTTACTCTCCTCTGCCACCAATATGGCTCTCCAAGCCTTACCTGAAGACAGTAGAAGATCTAATACTCGGGCAGAATATACACATTCGACACGCTAAAGGGGTCGGGGCTACTGACATGGCGGAGCACCTAAGTGGCCTCTTTACCAAAACGAGAGTTGAACAAACACCTACCGTATTACGGAAAAATTCTTAAGTTATGTACAATCATGCCATTCATTCTGGTAGGTGTGGACTAAACTCACTGTCTTTTTCAAACACAGTAGGATTTAAGGCATGTTCCCGCCCCTGTTGTCGTTGATTTGGATTAGAAAAGTAGACGTTTTTCCAAAAAACTTTCCTGCGGTTATCTGTACAGTTGATTGCACTTGTACTCATTGTATTTCAGTAGAAAATTGCGAGTGTGAAACGTGTGCTACCGGTGATGGTGAAGTTACCACTCTAAGATATTAATAAAGTTATGCTGCTCTGTACAGTAATATGGGAAATCCCAAACGCATTCTTCTGCTTATTTCTATCCAGTGATTGATTTGGAAGGCATGAAGTACTCAGAATTCTATCACGGGGCATGGCATTATGGTCTTCACACCACCCCATATGTGTATGTGTGTGTGAGCGATCCGCTAAACCCTACTCTGACTGCCTTTTGAGTTTCTTTGCACATCCTGGTAAGGCTGAAATTCACAGGAAATTGTCCTGCCTGGCATAAACAACCCCTAAACATGGCAAATGCCAACTTTGTTTCTGGCGCCACAGGAAATCATTATGCGGGGATGATAGTAGAGGAAAAGGGGTGGGTGGCAAGGTTTTCGCAACAACAACTGTTCCATGACGCCGCGGTTCCTTGTTTCCTTCTAGTGGTAGGTCGTTGCATACCTGCCCTAGAAGTGGTTTAAACTAGCACATTTTTTTAAGTGTGATACAGCAAACGAACTTCTGAAGACTGTTGTGCCGCGTACAGTAGTAATATCCTTTGAAACTAACTATTTACTACTTTAATGAGGATACTTGTTGAAATGTTTGCATAATCTAGCCCTCATTCTGTTACTGTCTACTACTCAAAATATTATAAGGCAGCCGATACAATGCCTAACTTGGTTTTATTGTTATGAAACCCTAGAGTTACAAACCTTTGCTTGTGAGAATGTCAATTTCTTTTTATAATATCCTCTTGTAAAGCATCTTTTTTGCACCATCGTGGGTAATTAACAACATTTTTATGCCAACCACTGGCCTTCTTGTGAGAAAGGTTAGTAGAATCTACTATTGCTAATCAAAACTGCCACCAATGTCGTGAACTTGCCTTTGGGATATGATTCATGCATCCGCTTCAGCGGGTCAAAATGACGAGAGATCTATGAGTGTGAAAAATACTCGAATTCGATGATTCAGCTGCTTTGCATTATACACACTTTAAGCCTCTCAATTACAGATGCTTTCCTTCATACAGGGAAGTTTCATTACACGCATGTTTATAACCTCTTATATCTGATACCATGAGTTGTCTATGGTATTTATGCATGTTTATCTTGCCTCTCTTCATCTATTTCCCCTAATAGACTACAGTTTGAATCAAATCCTACTTCACACACAAGTTACTTAATGTCTTATGACAACCTAGGAAGTCCTTTCTGACACTCCAAATATCCAAAAAGAGGAAGAATTAACAACATTTTGACTAAAAAGTACTCTGATTTATTCAGTTTTTCCGTAAGAACTTTCGGCTAGGGATTAGGGCATACCTAAACACAACCAGGAGATCTTGGGCCATTTCACTAATGCGCCTATTTCGATGTTTACCCATTTGTTATGCTCGGTATTTCCCTCTTCCACTTCATTCTTCATACCCTTAGACCGAGCATTCTTTATGGGGTAGTGATGCATAAAGGAGCCCACACATGTCTCAGTCAAGCCTGTTCAGGGAACATTTCCCCCTTGGAGACCGATAAGATCCAGTCCTTCAGGAGCGTCGTAGTTACTGACCGCCTCTTGCCTAAGAGGCACGTTTAAACAAACATGTTTGCAAGTTAATATTTAAATTTCACTAATCTGTAGAATGTGTTGTTTGGCATAAGTATGCGTTTTGAGAATACTTTTTGACGATTTAGCGTAGTGACCCAGACTTCTTTAAAGTTTAAAGTAGAAGATCGAGGATGGGAGCTACTGAGATGGCCTTAATACCATACTACCCAACGCAAATCTAGAAGGGGAAGCATTAGGAGTCCCTTAAAAAGGAACCAAAGGTTAAACAAGAAATCAAATTGTCCCATTAGAAAAGGTAAACAAAAAGGTGTTGCGATATATGACCCAATCTCAGCTTGAGAAAGTGTGTATGGGTCGACTACAATTAAAAAATTGCTATTTAAAAATCATTCCATTGGTCCTCTTCTCCGTTTCGTTTAGTTTGCGGAAACTTCTGATATCTACGACAAAATTTCTTAATTTCTTGATGCATCACTTCGCTGTGAATCAAAGAAGACAACACTTCTAGCGTTGAATTCACCATTTGACTATCGTAATTCTACCGAACGCGTTAACCTTATAGCTAGCGCACGCTCCATAATGAATTACTGCTCACATAAACACGTCATTTTTTGTGCACACTTTATGATTTGTTCAACATATGAAAACCACTTTTTACGAACGTTTATAATTTTGAAAGCCCACTCAGTCTACTGATTGCAAAATACATGGGTGCGTATAGCCAAACTTGGATTAACTCCTAGTCTGCTGTGATTAAAAGAAAACCGGCAAGTGAGTTACCCGAAACCTCGGTGCCCTTACCCTTAAAACGCTGCATAGTATTTAAAGGAAGGAATTTAAAAACATGAAGAAACGGTAAAATCTGCTAGAGATGGATGGAGGTATTAAGCCTAAAAAGGTATTTGCGAACAAATTGCACCGCCTGAACACGTAACGTTAAGCCAATTTAGATTTAAATTATGGACAAGGTGTTGCTCTACTTTTGGAAATCACACAAACGAATCCAGAATTAGTCATTTATTTAACTTTTTATCCTATAAAACATAACCGGTTATTCTGCCCACAAAATCCCGCTGAGCCATTTGCCCGTTCCCATTCTCCTTTTTTCCACGAAGAATGCATTTCTTAAGAATGATTTTTCGACAATTTTTTTTAAAAATCCTAGTACTTCCTCCCACAACCTAAGAATGCAACACTTTAGGTGTGAACGCAAAAAGTCGTACTTGCAAATCGGAAATTATAATAAATTTAATTTATCAAACTTATTACCAAGTTGTCATATTGCTTTCTAAACTTTGAATGAGTCTACATAGTCTTGAGTGCTCACTTCCAGTAGCGCAACTCTCTCCTTTACCAACAATACAATCACCAAAGTATTATCTTTCAACATAAAATGTGACCCATCATCTCACTACTTACGGTCCAGTAAGATTTTCTAGTCATTTTTATAAATTTTCTAATAAGATTGTACGGAATGGAGGTTATCAAAAATGACATTTGCATTCGTTTGAACGCGTA
>NW_020170574.1:23006-24946 GCF_000524195.1 Echinococcus granulosus | reverse complement strand
CCGTTTTATCACACAAATAGGTAGTATTGGCGAACAAACATTGCAAAAGAAAGCAATTGCTAATCTGATCGTCCCCGGAACTTAAGCATAGGTGATAAAACTTAAAAGTTATCCCTTCAAGATGGACATGATCACGTCTTCAAAACTTAATTTTACACGCCACCCGCTGCTGAGGTTGCTTTAGTACGTACTGACATTGATTAGCTCCACCCGCCGAGTGGGGCTGAAGCATTTGAAACAACCGCAATAGCAACAGCGGTAGCTAAAACCCGCCAATACAATGCACAAAAGAAGTCCGAATTGTGGCGCCATAGGCCGCCTGGGCATTTAACGGCGGCAATCAGCTCGGTTGCTGTAGGGGGAGGAGAAGCAAGCGGCCCGGGAGGGAGAGAATAGGTGCAGCTGCTTTCCTTCACTGACTAGTTTCCCAATGTGTCACGATTTTCGCCGGTAAGCAGTTCAACCTAAAGCAGCCGGTTAAACGCCCATTATATTGACCGTCTTGCCTTTGACGGATGTTTTGACTTTGACCACTGAATGAGACGTGGAGCCGAAATACCATTTGGCAACATTGATATAATCACACAACTCAAACATAATTGTCAATTAGGCTTTGATTTAAAGGGACATTTAGGGTAGCTTTATTTTAACTGAAAAAAGCTAAGGTCCACTGTGTTTTTCTTTTCATTTTTCAAAAATTTCTTAGCTAATTTCCGAAGTTTTTTTGATGAGAACACTTCTATACCGCGAATCATCTACAAATGCCTTAAAATTTCCATAACTTCCCTGAATAACAAAGACTGCTGCTTTCTAAAGCCAATAGTTTTAGCATTTGAATGCCATTTTTTTCTCCTCTGGCCTAATAAATCTTACCTATCATTAAAAAGATGGCTTGACCAGATGAAATATAAAGCCATTTTTTTGATCGGACATGATTAATTGGCTTTAGTCCCAAAAATCTCCCGCACAAAGGGCGTTTTAGGCTTGTTTTGAGCCACATTTTCAGCACTGCTAGCCAAACGTTAGGCAAGTAAGTGACCGCCATGGCGATTCGCTATTTTTTCCCTCGTTTATCTTCCACCTCTGAACACTCCACAAAGCGAATTGCTGAGGCAAAAATACGTCGGGAACTCTAGTGACAGGCGTTGAAAAATGAAAGGCCCGAAGCTTCCAATAAAACTTGAAAGTCTAGCCCTATTATAGTGGGATTAAAGTACCAAGAAACTAAATGTATAAGGCTCTGCAATGGCTTATAAACTGCAATTTCTTATGAAACAATTTTTGTATTAAATTCTCGTTTTGACTAAAGTCTGAAGAACCTGCAGTGATTTCAACTTAGCTGCTTCACACGAAACGGTTGCAACCTAGTTTCTAAACGGCGGAAGCTTTTCGTTAGATTTGCTGAGCAATTGGAGAGGAGCGCCTCCAAAATGTGATTTAAATAATCTGATTCTGGTGATGAATCACTTTCGCTAATTCGCACATCTAAGGAATCAGTTCATCATCGCAGGAAAATGGTCGTTTTGGAGTGTTGGGTTGGGAAATTGCATGTTCACCGTGAAGTACTGGTTAAAAGCTGAACAATTTGGTTGAGGTCTATCTCTTCTACCTGAGAAAATCAGAGCGTGCATAATGAGGAGGGCTACCTTTCCAAAAACAGCCAGAATCCGTGGATAGTTGAAAAAAAGTCCTTTTTCCCTATAAAACAGCGTTGTACATCAAGTTTAGTTTGGTTAAAATAGGAAGTAGTTGTTGCCTTTTATTTATTCGATAGTAGCAAGTACCAGATTATCCATTACAATTTGCAGCATTTTTAGGTTCAGTGGACAAAGAATGATGGATTGTAATCAAGATCTCTTCAACGAATAAGATGGCTCCGTGGTTATATCCGTAGATAGGAGCTTTGTGAACTGATTTATCTAATCTACTGTATGACTCCA
>NW_020170574.1:0-22906 GCF_000524195.1 Echinococcus granulosus | reverse complement strand
AATGACGTCAAAGACTACTTATGTTTCAGCCATCCGGTTGTCTATCGAGAACAATACGCTGAAATCTGTAACTTTAAAAGGATAAGAGAGCGGTGGTTATATTAGAAAGTTTTAACTCTCTGATGGCTGGAAAATATTAATAGTACCTAAAGTTCCTTATTAGTACCTTAATAGACCTATAGTTCAGCGAGAGTAAAACCAACTGTAAGTGAAGAACTATCCCGTGTACCATCCAACTTATCCATCAGTACGTCGTAAAGTTCGCGAGACTAAAAGTTCCTCCGAAACGAACGTACCGGTAGATTGGGTGACGTGAGCAGGGTCCTGTGACGCTCTCGAGCAAGCCATTCACAAGGGTCTAAAAAGTCGTACAGGTCGTACACAAATAGGGTAGGTATCGTCCAGCCATGCCTCTACCCATTTTCGATTTATCAAGCCCTAAGTGCGGATAAATCTTATGTCGAAAGCATAATCGGTCTACACATAAACATCCGCTCTGGCTGCCTTTGACGAGGACGTTATCCGCAGTACTTAAACGATCACCATAGTTAGAACTACTACTTTAACTCCAATTTAAAAGGACACAACCCTAATAATGCATTCAATCTGTCGAGGACAAATCTGGTTTGAACTCACAGCTGCTCATAAATTCCAAAGATTATTATTCTAGCTAGAAGGCTTTTGGTAGTTGTAGTTCGATTGTGTTCTCGAATCAACACAATATATGATCACTTTTACCTCCAGATTTACCTCTTAAATGTTGAAGATAAGTTGTAACAATTCATGTTGACTGATAGATGCTTTAAAGTAATAGTGATAAAGTAATCCCACTAAAAGTCTAGTTGCACTAAAATCGTAATATTTTGTTAGCTCCACCGTTAACCAACCAATAAAAACCACCGTCCAATTGGCACAATCAAAGCGTCCAACCAGTAGGAAGCAAACTTGCATGACCCCGCCTTTGGACGCCTATGCAGAGCGTTCCCACATAAATTTAGGCTTCCATTGTGGTGATGATACGTCTCCGACTCCCCATTTTACTGCTATTTTTGTTAATTATTTTCACCGGAGTATTGCCAGCCCCGCAACAGGATCCCGGTTCTAATATCGGGACCACCTCGGACTCATTTAGCCTCCTGGCTGTCAATCCTCTTTTACCGCCTGCCAGATTGAAAGTGTATAGGGGGCAATGGACACCACTTCTACGGCAACATCTTCCGATCACCAAACGAGTCCTCCGAAATGGACGCCATGTATGTCGCATTGAGATGGAGGAATTGGCGCCCATCTTCTCCGTGGTTGGACATCTTGAACCCAAAGTAAGCGAAACTATTCTCCTCCTCCTTCTCGTTTGTCACCTTTGCTAGTGTACCGCTTTAAGAGATTAATTTATGTGTGATGTAAGTCGGAGGTATTGAGATTAATGTTTTCACGAGTCTTAAATCACGCGTTTTTTAATAAGTACACCACGAGTTGAAAGGATGGTGAAATGCGTACGTCAGCCCTCATAATTCAACCCGTATGCATGCGCTCCCATAACCGTCTCTGAAGGCTTTTCAGACCAAGTGCTTTGACCAGATCCATGGAGTTAAAACCCTACTTGAACTTACTTTCTGCTGAGTGCACAGCTTTTTTCATTCGGATGCAAACCCCGTGTTTCGTCGTAAAATGACTTGGTCAGTGCGCAATTTGGCCCACTTTATGTGATTTTAAGAAGCAATTTGACCTAAAAATGCTCACAAGCAAAGAAATCTATGGAAATGCGAGGTGTCATGACTGTCTTGAGCGGTCATGATCCTCCAGCGTGGTTCTTTCAAGACCGATATGAGTAAAGTAAGTTTCTCAAACGAAAATACCGTGCTACCTCACAAGGGCTACTTTGTGTGCTCCCCTCTCTTGTCTTTCAAAAAGGCGTTCTTAAGCTTGTAGCAGATGTTACATTTCTTCTGGTTAATAACCTTTTCCACTGCAGCCGCTGAGTCATGGATGAAGCTCCATGAACCACCTCTAGCCACGACAAATTTTCTGGGATCAAACATGAGTCAGTTAGAGGTAGAAAACAGAAAGCGCATTTACAGTCCCATTAAGAGTATTTTGTTGAGACCGATCGTTTACTTAGTTCTGCGTTTTTGGAACATGATATTCACCTAGTAATCCAGAATGAATGTCTTTTAGCTGTATCAGATAATAGTAGGGCCACTATCGTGCCTCGGAGCTGTGTAAAACGAATCCATTTCTTAAAAGCATAAATTGTATGCTAATCCATTTTTTTGCATCACTGCGACAAAGAAGGTTTGCCTTTGAGGCAGACGAGTTGTCGCCTTATACTTCTTTCCTTTAATGAGAAGCGATAAACCCCGCCGATTTCCATCCATCTAGGTGATTGTGGACTCACTAGCCTCGCCAAGTTCTTCGTTTGTTGGTCGATCATTCGTTCATAACTAGTGCAATTAATTTCAAAATGTGATTAGCACGAGCAAAAACGAAAACTTTTGCCATATCACTTTTATTTTGTTCCTTTTCCAATTCACTCACAGATTGGAGGCCTAGGGATTTCATTTTTTCTGGAAAAGGCAATATTTCGTATTCAAAAGGAGCCTCTTCCAAAAATGTAGCTCGTTTTTTTATGAAGAAATGGAGACGAATGTTCACATAAACAGCCTTTGACATTTCGACTGCGGTCTCTAATAGATGGCGTTTTGAAAGAAACTTTGTTCGTATTTTTAATGGTTGCCAGTTCTAATTGTATTTCCTTAGGGCATGTTATCCAAAGGTCAGAGTAGTCACAGGGCTGAAGCTTTTGATGTCATCCAAAAAAGGTCATCGAAGTCTCTTTCCTTTTCTCTCTAATTAACCTAACCTATTTGTTCGCGGTAGAAAGACTTTCCAATATAAAATGCAAAAGACGTGTTTTGTGACTGAAGCATTTGCCAGGGCGTCTAGTAACTGCACACGTCTCAACAGTAATCCCTTCTCCAGAAATACGATCACAGACGTGGTTTACGTAGTCCTCACCAAATGTCCATCAATGATTATTTCGCCCGGTTCTACCAATTAATCAGGCCTCAAGCAAGGATTTTTTCTAAAGGGTTAATTGCAAGGCATAATTCATGTTACAGTTTCATCCATCAAAGGAAATACTTGATCTGATTAGTGAGAAGCCTAGCCTAAGTCTATTTTACTTGTACCAGGCGCATTTATCCCTACGTTACATAATAACTGGACAGTTAAATCAGCCTGCTTGCTACATGTCTCCTAGACGCACAAATAGACGTATAACCCTCAAAAGGTGGGTGGTCCCGAAGCTAATGCTTCTTCCTACGGCTTGAAGACGAATTGCACTTGTGTTGAGTTTTGGTGGCTGACGATGGGAGCATAATTAGACACCGAGGAGATACTAATGTCTGTTCGACGGTTCATCGTTGTTTGTACTCGGTAGTAAACTTTCATGAACTTTCCTTTCCTACTTCAAAACAGGGCGTCTTCTTGCTTACCCTATCTGTGTTATGCTGGTCTAGTTGACTTTTTTATCCCTGCAGAAATTCGACTGTTCCTTCAGGGATGGAGAAGTGCGCTACTACCATGAAGGCAATCCGCTACTAAACATGGACACAGTTCGAGTAACAATCTTCTTCTTTCGCAACAACCACTCCATCATCCAGACTGCGGACATCCCCGTGGATATAATGGATTTGCCTGAAAAAGGTGGTGAAATGGATCAAACATTTCCACGACCCAGAATTCACGGTCCTCTTGAACTTAACGTGAAGAGTATTAAGGCTGCCAGTCAGGCAATCAGCGCGTCCGTTTTAAAAATTGAGTGCGTCTAATTGTGATTGGTTAAAAGGTCCATTTACATCTATGGAATGTAAACTCGTTAGTCCTAACTTTGTTCTTCCTAAGTGCAATAAGGCACCAGAACATTTCGCACTTCAATTGCTTACATCCACACATGCTTAGTTGCTGAGGTAGCTCCCAACCCATCGGTGCGTTGTTTTTCCCACTAACCTGTTGCAGTCACCAACTTAGAAGACTGAAGTAGTTGAGTTGCTGTAAAAATTTGGCGTTTTAGTCAGCCTCATTAAAATTGATATTTTACTTATGCCAAGTCAGCAACTCATTTGTCAGATGCAAAAGAATGGTTGGTGGTCTGACTTAAAGAGACGAATTTGGTATGAAAAAAATTTCCAACCTGGCCAACTTGTCATCAATCACGAATACCCCTACCAGAATGCACTTTCCACACCGTCAAAGGCTAATGAATTATCAAAGGAAGCTATTATCACTCACCAGCGCTCCCTGCCATCATTTGCACTACATGATAACAAAGTTCTCCGTCCATTATTCACCATCCACAAAAAAGCTCTCAAGCACTTTGATCTTCTGCAGGGCCTTGCTTTTTTCCTTCTACCAAACATCAATTTGATATTTTTCTCCAACCGCGGACTCTGTTTTCCAAGTCAGCTTCAAGACCACTCCATAATGGAGCTAAGGCAAAATACTCTCGTTTCCTTACTTCAATTAATTGAAGGAGAGCGCTTCATATAGGGCTGGAGACAAATACGTGTCCACAACAAATCATAATAAATACCCCATTACTTGACCTTTGAACCATTGTAACTTCCATGCAACTTGTTTTTAGAATAACTGCTTTATTTGAATTGTAATAACCAATAGCTACAATCCAGAAGAAGAGGAGTGTTGCCTCTCCTTCACACGACCCGACATACTATCTCCGGGCGAACAACGGCGAAAGCAAAACCAACTGGAATCTCAGATCGGACGTCCTCTGGTGACACCTTGGTGGGAGGCGAACTGGGGCCTGTGGACACCGCGTCTTGGGCGTCCCTCAGCCAGCGGACCTGCTATTGGGGCTAGTCGAAGGTGGCCCCTGTTTGGCCACATTATCGCCGCAGCCTTCAACAGAACCGCTGTCGATCATTTTGAGCATGAGTGTCATGAGGCTTTGCTCAAGGGATATAGGTGAGCTAGGCGAATACAAAATATTCCAAATGAATGAATTTCATCCTAACAACGCAATAATGTTTGTTGGAATGTAGATCAACCTGTTCTTGTTACCCTGTCTCAGTCACCGAACGGCAGTGCATTTTGTTCTTTACGACGTAAACATGTTTACGGATTCGAAGGTAGCTGTGGTGCAAATGTGTAGAGTTTCATATCAGCAGTTTGAAGGTCTAATAGCTGACGAGTGTAAGCAATCACACTTATATTAATAAGGGAAACAAATACCACTTTTACCTAGTATCTTAGCTTTATCAACCCATCCATCTGATTGTAACGGGCATAGAATCTGTCAATGTTGACAGTTTAAGCAATCACCGTGATTCAAATAACCTGTATCTCTGCAATAACCGAAATCACATCAATTATAAACAAAATCTTATAGTGTAGAGCAAGCAAACAGTTAACATCTAGCGTTTTACCAGGTTCTCATATCCACTGCTCTTTTTGTCTAGATACCTGCATCGAAAGTCGGATAGTTCCGAAGCCGATTACATCCCTCTACAGGTGAATATTTGGAGGAAAGTACCCGATGGTGGTCGCGAGTTTGTGACACGCGAAGCTCGGTACCTCCGGGTCAGTATTGCTGGGGCGCGCAAGCTTGAACCCCCAGTGATTCGTATTTTTAGGCAGGTGAGTGATAAAGCCCTTTCAATATCAAGGTATCTGCATTTATATAGGTGTTCTTAGTCATTGAATTTGTTATTTGGCACTACCGCAGTTTGCCGGATGTAGTCGAATTTACGAGATAGAGATAAAATTAACGTTTGAGCTTCTATGGACTGAAGAAGTTGACTGTGATGACTACGAAGTCATTAAGTCATCCCTTTTATCCTAACTTTCTCATCTCTAAAGGTGAATTTGACCCACATCGGTGGCAGCTTCTCCGTTTTGCCGAAGGACTGCATCCACGTAGTGAATCCAGACTTGGAAGACCTATTAGAGGTGAATGTGACCAAGGTTCAAGGTCCACTCTACGCTCAGCTAGTCAATTTGCGCGATCCCACCCGACCTGTGTTGAGCTTTCGCATCGCCGAGCTACGCAAGGGCCTCATTGCCCTCCAGCTCCTCAATTACGCTGAGATGATTGAAAAGGTAAGGCGTTTGACTACCTCGGTTCCCTCACAAAACTTGGTCCTTTGCTACGGTTGAAAAGAAGGATAGGAAGGTGGATAGGATAATTTCTTGACGTTCATCAAATAACACTGCTGTGCAAATCGGCATCTTAAATGTTCCCACGATTCAGATGTAATGTAAATTACGAGTCCAGATTACTTCAATGCTTCCAACGAAATACAAATCTGCAGGAGTTCCTTGTGTCCGTCATCAAGACTAGACATCATTGTGTCTCCATGATGTGTCAAAGAAATTTGCCGGTTTTTGATCTTTATCCGTGAATGAAAAGTGACTGCTTTGAGCCAAAAGTAGTAGGGTCTCTCACTCTTGTCAACATTTGTGTACATTGACCTTCTATGGAAACACTTCCAAATTCTTGTCGGTATTTCGATTACAGGGGAGACACCTTAGACAGGGAAACTACAGAAAGCTAAGCACTATGTAGCCTGGAGAGCCACAGTGTTTATACTTTTATTAGAGAAATATTTGAAAAAGACACGAAGTATTACTTAGTGACAGTTTATCCAGTCGAAAGGAGATGCACAACAACAAGAGAAAAAGTCATTCTTTTACATCGAAAAAAAGTGGCTGTCATCAAGAAGTGATGTATTTGCATTGCCTTAAAAAGAAACAACAGCAGTGACTGACCATCTCTTTAAAAATAAACACTCAGTAATTTCTAAACGTTGTAGCGTTTAAATAATGAATCAACCTTCACGGTATTATATGTGTTGAAGGCTGTACCGGTGAATAATACACATTTTTCATTCGCACAGTGATGCCCTTAGGAATGTACAAAAACAAAAGTGGTGGCTTAAGTCCGAATGTGGCGTAACTTACCCATCAAATTTGCCCCAGCTCCTTTACTTATGTATTCCATACCATTGGCGTGAACCTCTTTCTAGACTCACACTGACTCACAAAGTGGTGCCTTCACTCTCTTTCGGCGTAACTTACCTTATAAAAGTTTTTTTAACTCTCTTGATCTATTTAAACCACGTAGTTTACAGTTTTATTCTAAAAAATGCTTGATATAACAGTATTTATTAAAAATTTGGTCGGTTACAAGGGGTGGGAGACTCGTAAAGAAGCAATGATGACGAAAATTAGGAGGTGTTCTTACTCCGATGCGCCTTGAACACCAGAACAACTTATGAGCTAATTTTTCGAGATTGTGTCTACTGCCTCCCCGAGACTGGGTTTACGAGATGAAAAATACTATAAAACTTCTGTCCGAGTTAACTAGACTGAAAGAATACGGAATGAAGAATGTTGCTAAGTGGCTACTAGGGGTTCAGTAGACATAACAATTTATTTAGGCCAGGTTTGCCTACTTACCACAGGCTAGGAAGTAAAATCCATCCACATTCAGACACTATGACTAGTAAGAAATACCGCTTAGTCGGACCGCGTGGTGCATATTAAAACAGCTCCGGCCGAAGTTACCGTGCACCATAGCCAGTCCTACTACCACGATAAATTAATCACTCAACTCGCTGTACAGAATCATTTTTTGCCGGGGCAATTGGGAGGTAAGATGGAGGAGAATGGGGCCGTGGTGGTGAAAAAGAGGCTGAAGAAGACAGGCCCATTGCATTCATCATGCTGCATCTGAGTGCATCGCGGCCTCTTTCTTTGATCTTATTTCCTTTATCGGTGCCGGTGGCATCAGGTGAGAGGCTCTAATGGCTAGTCTTGTGCCTCCTCACTATATAAGTGTGAATTTAAGGAATTCGGTAATCTGCTACTCGACGGAAGTGAGATTGAGGCGTTTGTTATAATATATTCAAGGTATTTATTGCAATTGTTTAAATACAATGGATTGATTTAACGATTACAATTTCCAAGACATGCAAATTCCTGAGAATTCCATGATGAGAGCTGAGTAATATTTTAAGTTAAAAGTTGTTAATTTTAAAAGGTTATTCCTTTACTGCCTCATACCTTCAAAGCGTATAAACTCATTCCTTTCCTACCCAACTCCCTACCGCAGATCTGTCCCTTCTACACCACCGAGAGAAGTTGTGCTGAGTCACCATCGAGGTCAAAGGGTCATTCCACGCGCCAAATAACTTCCTTCACAGTTTAAGTAATCACTCACTCACACATCCACGAGCCACAACGCAATAGGGACAAGTTATTAACTTAAAACATCACACTTTGTCAAAGTGACTTGATGTCACTATAGTAAAAGAAATGCATAAATTACTAATTTTGTCCTAAAGATCGTAGATGGCCTCTCTATTCCCAAAGTTAGCGACATTTATTCTCTTCCTGATAGGTGCATTTTAGCGTCCAAAATTATCTAATCAAGACTTAACTTATAACTCACGCTAGGCTGGGAAACAATGAAGCAAATGCCTTCTCTGTCTTGTTGGTTTAGATATTTACCCTCACTCTGGTGGCAATCGACCCCTTCATGCAAGTTAGCGAGCCGGTCAATCTAAGATTGGTTAGTCGTCTGCAGCCGGTCTTTCCCACTCGCCTGCTGGGCTCCTCCATGGGACACAAGCCATTCGTTTTTCAGGTCTTCTCCCTTCCCCTCTTCTCCTACACTGGAGCGCTGAGCATCGTGCAAAGGTACAACCTGCAGGTGCGTTGTGCTGTATTATCACTACTACTTGGCAGTTGAAAGTAGCTATGCTCGTACAATGGAAATGTCCGTTTGCGCCTAAGAATCACTTCCAAAGGTAAAAGTATAAGGTATTTTGTTAGATACTGATTCATAACATTAATAATAAGCTAAAATTGTTGGTAGATCTCCCTTATATGGTCCACAAATCTATGAGTTATTGAGAGATATTGGAACTAATGGCTACCCCTTCAATACCGGCGGCTGCATTGCCGGTCAAGTTAACTGCAATGATACCTTTGAAGCTGTCATCAACAGTGTCTTCTTCAAGTGGGGTCGGACGATTGAATGCCAAGTCAGTTCGATTTGCCATACTTCTTTGTAAGTTTCCTTAAAAATTGACAGTGATTGGTCTCATAAAGAACACTACCCACAAGTAGCAGATTTCTCTGTCAGACTCGTTTAAAGCAGCTTCCTAATCGTGTTTCAAAAAACAAATTAAACGTTTATCAGGAAAGGGATTTGTTTCTCGAAACTTCCGCAAAGTTTGTTCGTAATGCTACTGCTGAGTAATTTTAACTGGAATCACCTTCATCACTCTCCCGCCCCAGGTCGTGGGCTACATAGACGAGTCGATGGTACGTTTTCAAGTCCTACCGAACAGGGAAGAAGAGGAGTACTTTAAACTCTTTAACACCACGGGTATGGGTGGAGGTCACCTTCAACTGTTGGGCATGCCATTGGTGGATGGAGGCGCCACTACCCCCACCACCTCCGCCTCTACTGCATCCTGGACGCTCAACGAGATTGCAGGTCAGCAGCTGCTCTACGCTCATCCTGGCAGCCTGCACCCCACGGTAGATCGGTTTCGCCTGCACCCTATGCTTGACATTCAGCGTGCCGGCTACCACCAATGGATGAGGGTTGCGAGGCAGCGCATACGCCGAAATGCTGGCGTATCTGAGTCGGAGTTGGAACTACCTGTTCGTGTTGTGAGGCTCTATGAGAATGTGAGTGACTTTTGTTAAGAATGGGATTAAACATAATGCATAGTTTAAGGTGAGCATGATTTAACTATCCCTTAGTGATTAGGGGTAGTACACAGTATTATTATGAATATTTATAGTAGAGAGCATTGCGGGGTCTATGGAGCAAAAGCACAGTCAAACAAATAAGTAATCTGCGCAATCGCTATCCTACCTCTCAACCACGTATCGGTGTCTTTTCATCTCCATCTTTTTGCAATAAAGGCCCGAGAGAGCGCCTTGAAAAAGGATATCACAATCAATCTGCATCACGGCGCCGCCCACTGCTTTACCTCCGAGGAGCTCATCACACCATCAGCTCTCGAGGCAGTCCGTTCCGATTTCATAGATTTGAAATTTCACGTGAAGTTTCACCCCTCGCAGGGTCGTCTGATGCGGCGCTCTATGCTACTCCGTTTCGCCTTTAACAACTCAACACAACAGCGGCGTCGGAAACCACTTATTAGCCTCACTAAAGAAGGAGTGGAGGCAGTTGATGGTGATGGAGGTGTCGGTACTGCTGACGCAAAGGGGATATCGCAGATAAGTGTTATCAGTATGATTGATCTTGAGGCTGAAGAGATCTGTTACCTCGGTCTAAGGCGTGACTCGAGGGCGGATATGTTTGGGTTGCAGCAGACTGGACAAAACAACTTTCCAACTGTGGCTGTGAACATAAATATCCTTGTAAGTGTAAAAGTCGGTACAAGAACTCTATGACGCTATAGTTGTCCCATAATGCTTTTTAAGCCCTCACCACGCCTGGATTAATTTTGTAGCAGTTAAAAGGGGCTTCTAAAAGCAGCATAGTTGAGGTAAAGGGAAACTAGCAGGCTAGTAAGCTAGAATGCATGAAAGTCTCGTATCGAAGGACACATATCATTCGACTGCAGTTAAAAGCCTGTATCTCGTATTGTCTTCAAGCCAAAACCGAAGTACCAGCTGATTCGCCGCACTGACCCTAATCAGGAGCCACTGGAGGTGGCCGAGAGCGTCAATTTTGCTGTCCTTGAATCCACCAATCTATGCTACGTGGTTCGACCTACGCGACAGTGGCTGCGCTCCTCTGCCCACAACCTCATTCCATTGATGCCCAACACTACAGGCGTACTCTACAGCCTCACTTCCCAGCCTCGATTCCTTATAACACCGTCAGCAGCGACGCTTGAGAGTAGTACATCAGCAGTGTCAGGGCAGCACGGAGCTGCTGACGCAGGTCGCTTGGTCTCGCTGGCGACGATGAGCGCCTCGCAAATGGAAGGGGATATGGCTCTTCGACCAGGCCTCACTAATCTGCTTCGCGAACTAGAGCCCACAGGTTTAAGCCACTTCACGCAGGCACAAATAGATGCTGGAGATATTGTCTATGTGCCTCCGGTGAAGGATCTCGGACCTAGTGTGAGTTTTTTGGACGTCAAAGCTATTGCATCTCTCAGAGCGTACTCTGTATGACCCTTGGGCAAATTAACCTATTAATTAAAATTATCAGAAGAGCGACGACTTTTTTGAAGACCTAACGTAAAGTGTATACATTCAATTCTGATTCATGATCCCTTCGATTTCTTTACAAAAATTACCAGACTGGGAATTATTAGGGTGCCGCATGCCATCTGCAAGCAATACATACAAATCCTCAGTAGTTTTTCAAGCATACCTTACAATTGTATCCGTTTTCTTCCTAGGACCAAATAGTGGAGTTCCGCTACACGGTTTCGGCTCCTGGAATAACCCCCTTCAATGAAGAGAGTTTTCAATTTAAAGTCTTAGCTGAAGACAACCAAAAACCCGACCTTAAGGTGACAATTTTTCCCCAAAACTCATCTTAGAAGCAATTTTCCAGGGTGTCAATAAAATATTCACCCCTTGCAGTTATTGAAATCACTTGAGGTGCACAGGGACGGCGAGTTAATGATCGACAATAGTGTTTTGTATCTTTCCGATGAGGATACTTACTTCGATCGTCTAGCTCTACGAGTCACAAGGGCGCCAAAACATGGAAACCTCTTTCAGATGATGCAGCATCCAATGTTCAATAACACTAATGCAAACTATAAAACTACTGCTACAACTGCACCGCTTGCTAACCGTCGAAAGATTTCCGAGGGAGAAGAAATTCCTGCTGGTCTTATGAGAGCCGGTAAACTCAGGTAAGATTGCCATTTTATATTCAATTAACTGAGTGTCAAGCATAGGTACTCAACTTAGACCCAGCCCCGTTTACTTTTAGTTACAAGCAAGACGGTTCTAATGTAAAGGAAGACAGCTTCAATCTGACTGCTACAGACGGTCGCCAAGACTCCGAAGTTGTCAATCTCAAAGTCGCTATTCGACCTCGAGTGCTCCTTGAACCAGTGTGGAACTTACTAGTGAATAACAGCATTATTGTTGAGGAGAACTCCACAGTTATGCTCCATCCGTCTGTCTTTCCTCCCCTAACATTGCCAGCAATGCGTGGTCCTCGATTTTTTGTGGTTGTGCCACCGACAAAGGGCAAACTGCTGCTAGACAAGAAACGAAAAACCGCCCAATTTTCCACTAGTGATGTTGCTAACAGTCGTATTTCTTATCGTCACGGACCTGCAGAGATTGGAACCGAGGATAAGGTGGATTTGGTGAGGGTTTGGGACTTTAAAACGGGAAAGATATTTTCGCTGAACTTTACCCTTTTACCCGTTAATAGTCAACCACCTACTATCACGGCATTGGCACCGCTACAGGTAGGTTGAATTGCTGCTTCCAAGTTTATTTACTTAATTGATAGTTTCTAGAATAGCGTTTGTCATATTTTAGGTAAATGAAGGTAGTGCAGTCGTTCTCAGCCATCAGATCATCTCAGTGCGTGACCCTGATACAGTGGATTCGCAAATTAAAGTGAAATTGGTCACCCATCCCAAATGGGGTCATTTAGAACTACGTCCTGAGAATAATACTTCCATCGGTTCGACGGAATTTGCATTCACAGGTAGAGATCTCATCACCGGTCGTGTGTTCTACGCAAATTCTCGTCACCAAGATGGTCTTGAGTCCGTCTCTGACATCTTCTCCCTCCGAGCCTACGATGAAATGTTCCCCTCCCGTGAATCAACACCCATTCATGTGTCTATCCACCCTGTAAACGACGAAGTACCTTCCGTGAGATTGGTGGAGTACTTTGCAGTTCCGCTTAACGGTCGCCGCGTCCTCACACCTTATCTCTTCACCATAAGTGATCGTGATGTACCAAGAGACATCCTCCAAATCTCCTTCCCTCGATTACCGCGTTTTGGTCACCTAACCGTCCACTGGCAGCACGGAGAGCAGTATACCATTACAGAGGCTTCTGCACCCATTGCAGAAAGCTACTTGGGCATGATGAATATTGTGTACATTCAGAATGGTAGCGTGCAGCTTCCGGCAAGGGACAGCTTCACGGTTTCTGTCTCTGACGGTCTGCATGTGGTCAAGAAGTCGGCGTACGTCCTCTTACGTCAGGAAAACCGATATGCGCCTGAGATACGGGTGACAGAAGAAGGCGGATTAGTGTTGGAAGGTCTAGCCTGGCGGCAATTGACCTCAGTCCTGACTATATCGGACATGGACACACCAGGGGAGGACTTGGTAATCATTGTGGTACGTGCACCAAAGTTGGGTCAAGTGGAGCGCTTGCAGCGCCAGGATGTTACGGGGGTACCGGCGCAGGAGGACCTCATTGAAGCTGCAATGGATCAATACGAGGCGGAGGTGGACGGCGAGAAACGAAATACAAGAAACCTAAAGGAAGGTGATCGATTTACCAGGAGACAACTGGACACCGGGCGTATCTAGTATGAATGGCATCATGGCTCATACTTGGATAAAAACCTCCTTTATTTGAGTATTTATTGAAATGTTAAGTTTTATTTAGAAGTGCTTAAGTATGCTATGTAGATGGAGGCGCTAAACCAACCCAGTTTAAAACATTCTAGTTTTAAAAAAATAAACAATCTTTGAAGACTATACAGTCTTCGTTTACTAGCATATAAACACTAAGTGCTTTTGTTCGACAGCTATACGTATACAGGAGAGTACACACAGGCCTATGTCTACGACTTGATAACCCTCTCAGTGTCTGACGGTCAATTTGAGGCAGGCCCGGTTGACTTACCAATACGGATTAGGGCGACAAAAGGTCGAACCAACCCAATGGTTCAGTCACAGTCTTCGCTTTATGAACTACTTGATAAAGGTCGATTCGATTCCGACACACTTTTATCTGATGCAGCCTCCGAGCTGTGGGGTAAGTGATTATCGTACTAAGGTAGTAATAGGTTTAAATCCAGTTGTACTGATGAATGGGAAACAGAGAGAAAGCACTGGAAGAGAAAAATATTTCCGAACCAACTGAACAGATATTTGACTGCAACATCACTAAGCCCACTTGGCGATTTCACTGGATCCGGCTTTTCATCCTGTTTGGGAACTGTATTGAAGGAAGGGATTATGTGCAGACCATTCCGTAAGAACAGTAGCCTAAAAGCAGGGTCGTTTAATGGAGGATGGAGCCTAAAGTTGCCTCTTGAGAACAGGGTTTCGCGTCTATTTTACCTGGCTACCTCGCAATATCTACCAGCGTCCTTTTTACCTAGTAGAAAGGTGGATGTGGCATCATGTATTCGCTTATTTGACATCTTTATCCAAGTACAGTAGAAAGCTCCGTAAAGAACTTTTTAGGTAGTTTACGGCTTTCAACTGCCAATAATGTAGCTCCCCAAGACTTCCCTGAGGACGAAAGTGGTCATAACACTTAGGAAAGAATATGTGTTGCCGACGTGTAAGGAGGCTGGAGGCTACCGACGTGTCCTGAAGGCCGTTCCGCTTAAAGAGAGTACAAAGAGGGAGCCTTGAGTATCCTTAATACAAAAACGAAGAGTTGAACAAGTAATCAACGTATTACATAAGGTCCCACTTCATTAGGGGAAGTTAAAAATCATATTTGACACAGCTTTACGATATTGTTTGCAGAAATATAGTCTCTCAGGAGATACCGTGTGTCAAATTTTGCAATCACATAATTTGTAAAGATTTTTGTAAGCTCCTTGTAAGAAAATACTAGCATCTTCTGTTGTTTGCAGAAACCAAGGAGCAAAAGACAGAGGAGCCTAGCATATTTCTGGACAATTTCAAAGTTACTGTTGCAGAGAAGATAGAAGTTGCAGCTGGTGAACGTCGAACTCTCACAGTAGATGAACATATTCGTATAGAACCGATTGGGGTGGACGGTTCCCTCGAAAATGTAAAGGAGACGCTTGCCACTGCCAATTTTCAGCACCTTGAATCAGAAATGAGTCGTCGTGGATGCATCCTCTTGGCAAGAGCCAACACGAGTTCAAATTACGCCTTGACGGAGTTCACTTATAAGGATGTTGTACACGGTCAGATAATGTTAAATGTGAGTAGAAATGTCTTAGTTACTCATGCTAGTTTTCCTCATGGAAAGGGAAAAATCTTCTTGCGTTTTAGGCTGAGTCGTGTTTTGGAAAATCACCACTGGAAGGAGCAATCAGTCTGCTGTTGTCGATTCCCCTACAAAAGCCTGTTTCTTTCACCATTCCAATTAGGATAATTGGTGAAGTGGACCATTTTCCACGGCCAACAGTCGCCATCGGTCAGCCCATTTCGATTATTCCAGGTGCTGACATACCACTCACGTTAACACATCTGAATCTCTTTTACACTGGTATGGATCCCACAAAGGTCTATTTCTATTCTTCCAATGGTCGCTTTCACTGGAAACATGACTGTAACGTCACTGCTAAGGTCTTCTCCTTCTTCAACATCATCCATGATGACATAGTCTACCATCACACAGCTGATGCTACTGCACCCCGCCTTATTCTCGTCAATCTAAACCACCTCGAGGTCGATTTCAACGCCATCCAGATCGAGCGCTTCATTGAATCGATTATCCCACTCACGGAGTCCAGTCCACTGCTACAGTACCTGCGTGCGGATTCACCAGACCACATCACTTCAGAGCCAATCACTCTGCGCATTACAACTGATGACCTCTACACACATGTGATCAGCTCAGGTCGAATTTTCATCCGTGCACCCGGCCCAGAAGAACTGACACGCGTTCGAGCGGGAGAAATGGGTTTCTTCCTTACTCCCAAGCATCTTCTAGCTTCAGACGCCTCTGTAGTCTACTCACTGGATACAAAGATGCGGGACAAATGGGTGATCATTGATGTAAAGAGTGGTGAGGCGATGAACCGGTTCACGCAGGAGGATGTGAATCGATTGCGTCTGGCTCTAGTGGTGTTCTCACATCCACTGCAGACAAAAATCACCTCCTTTGGACGTCAAAAGACGAGAATAGAGACGAGAGTTAATGTGGGGTTGAGTCTTTTTGAGCCTAAATCCCGTGCTACTGAGAACATCACGTGAGTGCTTTGGATAAATCCTGTTTTGTAATTAAAGCTTGCATTAAATTGATGTCTAACCGATGTTCTTAAGTTCTAATTAATCCTGACTGACTGCGTCTGGAATACCTTTAAACCTCTTTGCCCTGATGCCGTAATTCATGGCAAGTCGAAACAAATAAAGCCATTCAGTGGTGTTCAAATATCCTTGTCTTAAATGGTGAACTCAGATGCTAAAAGCAATACTTACGGATGTGATCTAATTTATTCTTTAGTCTTAGCGTATACTGGGCCCAAGTCGGATTCGACAGAAAGCGCTACCGCATCTGTGTTAGCTCAGGAGTTCTTGCACTACCACTCGTTCGTCATGGGGCGCTCGGACATCACGTGGAAGTCTATGTCGGTTTAAACGACACCACCGATCTGAAAACTCTGGATGTCGACATTCTCTCTCCCAAATTGGTCGTTTTTGATGCAGGCACGTCTGTAGATAAAACAGGGTGGAATGACCAATACATTCAGAATATTTGAACCGCTATTTGTTGTTGTTATTACCTTTCCAGACGAGGTTATAAAGCAGGTCAGAATGCGTGTTACTTTGAGTAGTGAGATGTCATCGGAGAAACAGTTCTTTACTGTCGCCGTTAAAGCCCCATCAGGTGCCGTATTGGATGGAAATAGCGAGGCCCATATTGTGATGCTCGGTGGGTACTCATTCATTCATCATTGAGTGAAGGCATAACCCTTTCTCATTATCGTTTTTGACATTGCTATAGGCAAAAGGAAGTGTCGAAATTCGCCCTACTTCACCGCGTTCAATGTAGGTTGAAATTTTATTGTATGATGCTTCGTCATGATTCATATCGAATCCAGATCGTTTTTATTCATTGTCTCCGAACAACTCGATTTTTAGTCACGAATGTTGTGTCGATCTTGGCAACTCACGTAGACAGTCTGACACCACGAATTCACTATTTATGCCCACTTGATTGTCCGTTCACCATCCCAAATCATTTGCATTTTAAGCTTTACCTACTTTTGCTTCACCAATTCTGTGTTACCATCAGCATAGTAAAGGAATCGCATACAATCAGTAGTGCAAAAGGAATCCTTTGAATCCGCTTAAAAGACCTCAACTGATACACTTTACGCTTGAAACGGTTGCAATTTTCCTACAACAATTTTGCAGACTTCTAATGGAGTCGGAACAGGAGACGAGGTAGGACACAGTCGTCGGGTGTCCCTTCACGATTGGTTGGCCTCCAACGTCATTCCTGACTCTAACGCACTCAACAAGGCCTACTTGATATCCATGCAGCGACGCAAGCGTGCTCCTGCCTTTTCTTGCGACTCTAGTGAGCTGCCCTTGTCAATTGAGCTTCCAGATGATAAACTACTCACAAACGAGCCATTTTTTGGGGGTTCTTAAAGGACTTCGTGTATGGTCATTCGTCATGTTGAACAGCCAAATGTGTTTGGTGTTTTCCTATCACTTTATCTTTATAGTTATCCAATGGAAAGGAAAAGTAGGTGAAACCCGCTCTATTCTGACCATCTTTACCTCAGAAGCTCGTTTTTAGTAATCGTCTCTATTCTACTCTATTCCACTCTAGGTTGGACACTGTATCAAAGTCGGTGCTACCGATTCTTCCATCACGAAAACCTAACATGGTTGGAAGCACGCGATCACTGTGAGAATGAACGAGGGTACTTGGCTAGCGTTCCTGATGCAAGCACTAGCACCTGGCTAAAAACTCTTCTTGGTTCCTACTCAAGCCGCCTCTGGATCGGTAATTACACTTTCTACTACCCGCTTTATCAACTGACAGATAGTTGCTGAACGAACGCACATTATCTCTGCCATTTGTCACAGGCCTCCACAAACCAGTGGCGAATGGAGCCTGGCTGTGGCACAGCATGGAGCAGACTAACTTTGTCAACTGGGAGTCGGGTTACCCCAAAAACCTGCGTGGTAAATTGCCGCGCCAAACCAGTCATCTGCGTCGTCGTCTCTTCCGTCGTCACCCATCACCTCCCCTTAAAACAGCAGAACATACGGTATGGCGTAGCACCTCTGCCTATGGTTACAGCCGCTCGCCTCGATCGGCGTCCAATGGATGGCACCAGCGGGAGGCCCTGGGCCAGGAACTTGGTTTGCAAAGGTTGTGTGTCAATCTAGACTCCGGACGTGGCATGGTCTGGCGCAATGCGGCATGCGTGCGGATGCCCCAATTACCTTTTGTGTGCATGAAGAATCCCAACTGACGATACGACTCTAGGGGGATGACACTTACCTGTATGCGCGTTTATCAAGTTTCTTTTTGTATAGGATTTTTTTGGTATACGTCACGCATTCACCGATCATCCTTTGCCTCCGCTTGGTTTTCACCTCTCCATCCCTACATCTTTCCCTCTCCCTCACTTCACCCAATTTGATTAATGTAACCGTACTTCCATTGTTACTACTTGTTCGATGACAAAATTTAACACAATAAATATGCTCTTACCTCAAAATACTAGGCATTCCTTCACACGCTTCCATTCAACACTAAGTGTGGGCAAATGCGGTGCAATTTTATGCAACAAACACGTTATACTCCCTAAACATGATATCCAGGGATTGTCACATATGTCCAATATATTTCCTTATCTATTGGAATTAGGTAGGCTTCACTTCAATGCCTTCATGGTAGAGTACTTTTCTCCCTTTCACGGCACTTGAATGTTATCAACTCAGGCATTTAGTTCTGTATAATCAAATATGGTGCATACTTTTCTGTTGTCCAAATTACATCATGATGGCGTGGAGGGACACATTTAAAGCGAAGGCAATTCAGCTTCAACTGCATTGCGTGATTAAAGAGATCCGTTTAATCCTTGTGTTATTACGGTAGGCTCCTGGCGTCTCTGCAGTTCTTCATAGTCTATTGCCGGTCTGCGCCGCAAAATTTACGAGTTTGTTAGGAAATGTCACCACACCTGTTCCATATACCATTTTAACAGGTCTTGTGCACATCAATCTGGCACTTGGGTAGGCCCATCACCTTCGATTGCAGGCAATTATTTTGAGTGACCAACAAGGGGACAATCATTCGGTATTTTCGATCCTACCCGCATCTGTATTTCACAAAAGAAACGAAAAAAATGCTGAAGAAGTTTTGTATATAAGATGTGACAAACGATAAGCTGCATGAGAAGTAAAAGTTAGATGGGAAGATGTGCCTTGAGAAGAGGAAATATTCTTATGTGCAACCATCACACAGCTTTATCATAACTGAAATGTACCGCTAGAGAAAAATTTATCTGCCTAATGATTAGCGATCATAGGTGGAGGGAAAGATTTGCTATTGCTATTGAACCAAATCAATCTGGATAGCACTGCACTGTTATCATCTTATGGTGTGCGATGAGATGTACAAATGCGTGGGTCAACTTGAGCCGTAAACACATGTATGGTGCTCCAGTCAAACAGCAGTGAGGAGATAACCTTCCTTCCTCGAATTCTAGGGCAGAATTTTCAATTACCAGATAGCACCGAACATTGGCTATCCACTCCGACGACTAGAAATGGCTTAAAACCCCCCTTTAAGTGAGACGATGCTACTAGTGCACTCGTTGATTGGCATTTAAAATGCGCTGCTTTTAAGAGTTAAAATCAAGTTTCAGTCGAATCGATGTGACAGCACCACATTATGGGTTAGATTAGGTGGATCTTTGTACGGACCAGTATATACGAGCTGAGGAATGGAGATTGTTTTGTACTTAGCAACCATATTATTACAGTAGTGATTCTCCCCATCGGCAGATACAAGACCAAAGTTGATAGGTGGGTGGTTTCTTTCGCTTCAGTGTGATGCCACCACCACATCTTACTTACCACTTCCCTGATGTCCATTATACGCATTTGCTACCACATTCACAGATCCCTTTTCAAAACGTCTCTGCAAGTAAAGTAGAGAAGTTCACCCTATCACAAATGTATGGCATTTTGCGATTACAGTGAAGCCATTGCTCAACAAAGAAATCCACACATCGAACAAACACTTCCCTCAATGCACCTCGCCTCTAATTTCGCCCATCTCATTCATATCGCTCCCTCTACCCTTGCATGCCAATTTATTTATGCAAACTTAAATGTAGGAACTGATTGGAATTTCCCTCCCTGCATTAACAGGCGTGCATGTTCCAACGTCTGTGTGAGCCTATCACAGTCCCAGTTTGGCCTTTGTCGATGAATGTGCAACTATGGTTTCGTTTTATCTCGCCTTTGTACATTGTTTATGATCATTATGTGCACACTCATTTGGAGAGAGGTGGCTGCAGCGAGCACGTAGACTTCCCATGGGTTAGCCAAAACTAGACGTAATAAAATCCAATCTAGTATTTAACTGAGACTTGTAACCCCTGAAAAATGTCATAACAGCAGTACTAGACAGCATAGCTCTTTTCCCGCACTCTGGAAGGGGAAGTAAGACCATTTTTAATCGCCACCTCAAGAAACCTAGACAAACTTTTACTTATCGCTGAGACTTGAACCATATTCCGCTTTACATGGCATGGCAATCAAATAAAATGACGCTGCGGGATTACCATTTTAACGACGCGCCTCAGTGACTTGACTGGAGTGTAGTTTTATCGTTTTTGAGATTGATAGATTCACATTTCTTTTGTTTGCTTTATGCTTTGATGTAATCAAACCGCAATTTAAACGCCTTCAACGGAACTGCGAATGCTTGAAATGTCAACCACGTGGAGTAGAACATAGCTGCAATAGCACCATCGAGAGGGTTTAAGAAAAATACTGAAATTTCAGCTGGCAATTTGGCCAGTTTCTGGCCTCAATTGTTTCATAATTTAATGCAATTGAGGGCCACGTGTACCGGTCTCGACAGTGATGCCGAAGATGGTGACTACCGACTAATAGATCCCTTGCATGCGTATGTAACGAGAAGTTGCAATCTCACCCAAAGGTGAAGTGGTGCACGTCGGAAAGTGGGATGAAGGAAGTTAGCCTGAGGAGACAGGGTGAACTCTATGTCATACGTGGGAGGTAGTCCAACCATAAGGCCGATCCGTACATCCGCATTTACAAGTACAAGCTGTGTGGGAATTAATGACTCCGTCGTGTGTTCTTTGTGTGTGCGTGTGAAGCGATTGACATTGGCTGACTGGAAGCGGTAGACATTGACGTCAAAATGGAAATGCCGGTTTGACCCACTGACAGACTGGCATATACAATTGGTGATCAGACAACCCAAATTGAGGAAAACTGCATCATAACTGCACAATATTCGCGTCAGTATTACACGAATTATAATATTGGAGAAATACTCCATTCAAACTCGTTTTTGAAGTGCAACTGTAGGCTGTCACGCTCCCAATTGTCGTAGCCAACCTTGTCAGAGCTCTTTTGACTAACTTTGTTTTAACAGGAGTCAGGCAAATCGCATGCAACCACTTCAAAATGCACAAGACTCATGTAAACCAGGATGTCGAGAAAGACGGCATTCCTCCCAAAATCCCCTTAACTGTAGCCTTGTCATTGCTTTGGCTACACCCATGTGTGTTGTTCACCAGCCGCATCCAAGAAACGGCAATGCTTGGCGTTGCGGTTCACGCACTGGCGTCATCAGAGACTTCTCACATGTGGAACGACAACCCAATGGCATAATCGCACCAAATCTCGAGATTTCCGTCCAATTCCTACGATAGTGGTAAAAGTGGCAGTAGCAGTATTCATATTAAAAAGAGTACAAGCGGGATCCAGGCTGTTTTGAAAATCAGCAAAGCCAGCTATACGGCTGCTGACATCACATCTGTAGTACTTACTGCAGCAGCAGCAACCGGACTATAAGAGTACCTTTCTGGGACATCAAGGAGGCTTTAGCAGTTCAACTCTCGTATCTATTGACGTAATGAACAACACATTCACAACGGTCAAGGCGTTGATCCGACCCATTGTACCACAGCAGATTTTTCTCATTACAATTGGCATGCTAGCAATAGCAATGTTCTCGTCTCCTGGCTTCTCCTACTCTGCCTTTTGCCGTTTTACATTTTGCCTTGCCTCCGACACATTCTGCATGCTTGTATTCACTCGCCCCCTTAATCTGTAAAAAAAGGAGCAAAATGAACTTTTTCCGAAATGTACGCTTCCTCTAATGAATGCTATTGGTTAGGCTTTCCAATCCGATGCGATATCGCGCTCTTGCTGTATCGGAAGTTGAAGCCATTAAATGCGACCTGCTCGGGACACATCCTATTGGGATTTTCGCCTATAGCAGCAACGACCTCGTTGATCGACGCCTTTGAAGACCCGCTGACTCAGTCCCTCCTACCCACGTGTCACAAGATATCCTGGAAAAGGCATCACTGCATTTAGGAACTGCGAAAACACCGACACCCAAACCAGACAAGTCACCATATTTTTAATGCGCGCTTTACCATCGCCTTCAAATGAGGAAGCATCGCAAGCCCACACACACACGCACAGACAGACGCACCTGCACACACGTCTACGATGAAAGGGATCTAGTTTAGTTGTAAATATTTTCCTTTAAGATTGTTGAGCACGGCATAGCAATGTGCATACCTAGATACTATGTAGTGCGTCATTTGAGGACAGGTGAAGGAGAGGCAGTGGGTCAGGTGAGTGAAACGAGTAGATGAGAAACAAAGAAACTACTGCACTACACTCCTCTTCATTCACGTAAAACAGAAAATTAAAAAGTTCAAGTTGGACTGATATTTCAATTCTTCCACTTATAGATCTCGTTTTCATTCAGTAACAT
>NW_020170575.1:95474-106572 GCF_000524195.1 Echinococcus granulosus | reverse complement strand
GACCCAACAAATAGTCACAATAAATTAAAACTGCAATTTGTTTGCATTGGTTTTTTGAATGATAATATTAAATGGTGATAGTAATACCTAATTCAGACTCTAAAGTGAAGTGAAAAATAAAAGGAAATTCCGTTGTAATTTAATGTGATCTTGTGCGACACAACTTAAAAACTTTCACTGTTTTTACTTGTCGTTTAAAGCGGATGTGCCTGAAATGATTCAATGGCTTTTAGAGACTTTTTAAACATATAGATGTGGGTCTTACTTCACCTCATTCTTTACTGTGTTTTCTGCCTTTTCGTTAATTCAAAACTTTCACACTATTCTAGCTGAACTTGAAAAGCAGAGCACGAGCCTGTCTGCTTTGTGAGGCTGATTTAACCAATTTACAAAGATACGGAAGGTTCATGTCAAATCTAGTTGTACGGTAATATTGAACTAACCAAGATTAGTTGATTCACATAGACCATTTGATCACATGTGGTGCTTTGTACTCCGATTTCAATGGCTCATTTTGTTCTAGTGATGAGTCTCCAAGAGATGTTTTACACTCTGGAAGACTCACTGTCCTTCATTCTGAAAAATACGTGTCTCTAGTGGCATGCAACGGCTGGTTTGGGTATCAATCACGTCAACTACAAAAGTCGTGATGGAAAATAAGTCAACAAATCTCGACTACCTGGTTCGTTTTAAAAGATGGCAGCCATTTTTTACGTACTTTACAAAAGTGTGTAGTTCACTTTGCACTAATAATGACCACCAGATTTACTTGCGATGAGAAATGGTTAAGTGAAAGAACATGGCATTGGATGCTCCTGAGTAATTTATTGACTCACTGACCACCCCACACATCTAGGACACACAGCACTTAATGATATCCGCAAGCATGCGTCCCCTTTCCCGTATGCTTGTAGAATAGCGACTCATTCCTCTATTAGGAATTATTTGCTTCCCGAAGGCCAAACATCAATTGAGGTTGAGATCCATCTTCTCGATTCGAGTCAGTATTGTTTCAATGCATTAACAATATTCCTTCTTCATGATCTTAAGGAACAGTCAGGACTATTGAAATAGTTAGAGGACGATCCTCTTTTTACTGCAACAAGGTAATGCAGCCCGGTACCAGGACCTGTAACCCTATGCGGCGCAGCCAATCGCAACGCAATTTAACATATCGCACTTCACCCACCGAGAAACTTACCCCTTAGAAGATTTTGACTTTAGTCGGGATGAGAGAAATTACATGCTTGCCTTCCTCATCCCCATTTTCGTCTTCATTCGAAGTAACTTTCTCATACTTCCTTAAGTAGTGCATCCCACTTCCTGGCATTGGCATTAGATAGTCATATTATCCCATGCCAAGTAGAACGGAGAAGAATAAAGTAAAATAGAGCAGAAGAGAGCAGAGGAGAGAAGAGATCAATGGGAGATGGAGGAGGAAGTGATAGAAGAGCGTTGGGAATGGAAGGGGGAAGAGAGAACGGGAGGTGGGCAGAGCCAGGATGTTTGCATCCAGAAGCAAGCCTTTTACAATTATGCGCCTGGTTAGTATCTCGTTAGAAAAGATTAACAGATCATGGTGCTCAATTTTCAATAAATAAAGCAATTCAAGAAGTTTTCTTCCACCGTTTAACTTTTTGTGTTTTACAGGAACTTATTTGTGCATCTTACATTTAACGCTCAATTAGTAAGAATATGATGTTTTCAGGCATTTTTTAGTAGTTTTAATTTATCCCTTTGTCCTCTTACGTATTTTGAAAATCAATTCTGCAAATAGCTCTATTTTAACATTAATTAGAGGGCTTTTGGGGTAAGGGTGTGATTTGTGTTGCTGTAGACTTGCAAATGTTAGCAGATTTTCGCTATTCTAGGAGAAATTTGAAGTTATTATCTGTGAAAAGTCCAAAAACTAAACTTTTTATTTGTATTTTAAGAATAAACCAAAGTAAATAATCAAAACTTGCTCTTTTAATTAAATTGGTCGGATCGTTTTCTTAACAGTAGATCGTCAATAGCGTTTTGGAATGGATAGGCGTGGAATACAGACAAATGATAGCCTTGAAGGTTTAATGAAGGTTTTCTTTGAAATGGAATGGTTCTTGCATATTGATTCTTTGGCCTTTCTGCGTCATAGTACCAATCCCCTGTAATTACTAAATTTCGTCATAAATTACAAGGAATTTTGTAGCCAAAACGACATTTGCAGTAGACACATTATTTGTGCGATCTTATATGTTTCGGCGGTAATTATTCTGTACTGCCAGCTCAGGCGGAAGACGTGGACAGAACACGGAACAGAACAGCAACCGACTCAAGTAGCTAACCACGTTTATTCTCTCTCTGTCGTAGTTAGCCAGACGGGTGGTCAATCTTTCAGTCAAGAAAGTAAAATATTGAAAAATGGACAAGAAAACACCAAGAAAGTTGGCGATAGCTACTGTGAGTAGTTTGTAGTTGTGGTAACTACTTAGAGACATTGTTTTCTATTAGCGCATTCTGAGATAGCATTTGAATGTTTCCCATGTTTTGATGAGGATAGTGAAGGAAAGTTAGGCCCAGATTTTGAAATATTCCTTATATATGCAGTAAGAGTAAATAAAGCTCCCTAAAAAATACCGAAATTCGTCAACAGCAGCGCAAATAAACAAAGGATTGTGGTTTGTTTGACGGTATGAATTTACATAAATCAAACATTCCCATCATTAATGTTTGCTTCTTGGTAACTTTCTGGCCCCATCTTACGCTA
This sequence comes from Echinococcus granulosus, assembly GCF_000524195.1. NCBI lineage: Eukaryota > Metazoa > Platyhelminthes > Cestoda > Cyclophyllidea > Taeniidae > Echinococcus > Echinococcus granulosus. The sequence continues at coordinate 103,826 of NW_020170575.1, read as the reverse complement.
TTTATTGTAACTTTTGGTCTCGAATGAAACACCATCAAATAGGTACTTCGTAGACCTAAAAAATAATCTTTCTGCTGGAGCGTGCTGAGCCCTAACCCAGAAAGACTGTGTCAGGACGATCAAGTTGCAATGGCAAAACTTTCCAGACTAAAGACGTCTCGACGATATTAGCAAAAGGCTAAAATAAGCGCATAATCATGTCAAAGGCCTGGGTCTACAAATAAATGTAGTACTATTCTTTTAAAATATGCGCCTTTCTTTGTAAAATCAAAAGTTCTGATTTAATCCGACCCCCACTTGTATTGTCATAATGCTCAGCATTTGCTTTCACGCCAAAATGCCTTCTTAAAAGTGTTGGACTTTCCTACTGAACTCTCATTTCAAATACACTTTATCCTTCAAGGTGACACTTATTTTACAAAGCCACAGTGTATTCGAAAGAGATTCCACCACCTCCATTCCGATGGGAATGTCGCTAGTTGAACGATATTATGACAGAGGGGATCCTAGATGAAACATTCTTTAAAGAGAATCGAATGTTTCACACGTGTTATAATCTCTTACTAATGAACGTATTCCGTTTTTCACCTCTTGAAAATTTAACATCAAAGTTATACAAAGTTTCATTATTTCCACATCAAAATGACACCAATTTCTCAGCACTTTGTCTCTCTTCGTCTAACTCACGATAAGTTTCAGTGCCTCTCTAAGCCGCTCTGCATGTACACATGTGGGCTAAGCACACTGACTGCTCAATGCGAACCTGATTGGACCTCGGCTAAGGCCATAAACTTTATATAGGTCTTGCAGCTTCCTTTTGGCCCCTTAGCTTTCATTGTGACTTTCTTTCCTACCATGGCAGCTCGTTCTGTCCTCATTCTCGCAGCGCTTTTAAACCTTGCTTTCCTAAACGTGGAGAGTAGAACCATTGCCGGACCAAAGTTTTTCTCAAACGCTTCAACTATTTACATGAAATCAAAGATCGGCACAACGATTAAGTCGGCCTCGCTAAAAGATGCTAAAAAGGAGGGGGAAGAGGTGGGGAAAGAGGAACTACCTGACCCCATTAGCGCCGTTGCAGTCGAGTCAGCAAACAAAACTCTGAACCCAACGCATAATGAGAAAGTGGACGAATTCATTGAAGAGAGTGATTTTGATGATGGGTCAAAGAAAGAAGGTAGTAGTGACGTTAGCGAAGACAAAAAAATCCGCATTTTACAACAGTATGTTTCAATCCATGGAAAACGAAGTAAATGTGCTGATGTTTTTTATGGTTGCAATGGTGTTTTACGGGACGATGATGATAGCGAAGAGCTTGATTATGAAGCAAATGAAGTTGACAATGGGTATTATGATCCAAAGAGAAAATCGGCTTTTAACGAGGATAATAAGGAAGTGAAGGATGGGGAAGGACATGATATTTATGATGACATCGATTTTGATAATATCGAAGACGACGATGAAGATGACAAAGAGGATGTTGAAGAAGACCAGGAAAACATGGAGGATTTGGAAGGTACCATTGTTAAGGATAATATCAGCAGTGATAATGCTGACGATAATAACGAGAACAAAAGCGGGAATGAAAATGATGAGGCTGAGAATGCCAGTGTCGACAAGGAGAAGAACTTTTAATAAGGATGTGATGTCGATGAAGCTGACAAAGAAAGTTTATTCAAGGCCGCACATAATAATTTTAGTATCTACCTTTATTCTCAAAATTTCGTTATGCCTACTATTCATTTTACCGATTTGATTGTTTGGATGAAAGTATGGATAGCATAAACTAGTGAATTTTTTTCATTTATCTGAGTTTTGCCTTTTTTGGGAAGGCATTAACAAGTCTATGAGAGAAATCTACCCTCATGCCCTATCCTTTTTTCTTTCCCACAAGGGAAACCATAGTCATTACTTTGGTCTTTTTTCGAATCCAGTTCATGTCCATCTTAGCAAATGAATCATATATATCTGGCCCACGTATACAGGTGAAAAAATGGGACAGTCGCATATTTGTGTTTGTTGATAGCAGAAGGGTTAGGGAGCTACATTTGGCATATTAGAAGGACAAATTCAGATGTATCCATTTACGGGAGTTTGAGAGAGCGTCTAGTTAAGTGTTTGCGAATCATAAAGTGATTGGTAGCTATGTTTGGTTAAAAATAAATCTTCGAAAAGATGTGATTACTGATTTATGGTAGACAATTATTCAAGAGAATCATTTGTACCCGTGATCGAGTGCGATCATTATGACATACATACACAAACTACCGGTAGCAATTGCAGAATGAATATGAACAATCAGTAGAAAACTAGGCACTTGTAAATGTTCTACGAATATCGTTAGCTAATGGAATTGCCAAGTGCATAAGTGTTGAGGCGCGAGAACAAGGAACGATCCTGTGGTAAGCCTAGCCAAGAACACGCACGCAGAATGGCGGTAACCTTAGTCAAGCCTGGTGATTGGTCCTTTTGTGGCTTGAAGACCAAGCAGAAGCTCATTCATGAGTTAACAGGATCAAATGGACTCCTGATCAAAGATTACACTTAGTTGGTAGTGGAGTGATGACTGTGACATTGACACAGGTAGCTCGATTTAATCACCGTTCATCTGTATACAAACCAGTAGTTTCACAAGATATTGGGTACGACAGTGTGTCACTTTTCCTCATAACTTATAACCTTTTTCATGATTGAGCCTCACCAGACATGCAAAATAAGGCCGCAGCACAAACTGTGTCGACCCAACAAATAGTCACAATAAATTAAAACTGCAATTTGTTTGCATTGGTTTTTTGAATGATAATATTAAATGGTGATAGTAATACCTAATTCAGACTCTAAAGTGAAGTGAAAAATAAAAGGAAATTCCGTTGTAATTTAATGTGATCTTGTGCGACACAACTTAAAAACTTTCACTGTTTTTACTTGTCGTTTAAAGCGGATGTGCCTGAAATGATTCAATGGCTTTTAGAGACTTTTTAAACATATAGATGTGGGTCTTACTTCACCTCATTCTTTACTGTGTTTTCTGCCTTTTCGTTAATTCAAAACTTTCACACTATTCTAGCTGAACTTGAAAAGCAGAGCACGAGCCTGTCTGCTTTGTGAGGCTGATTTAACCAATTTACAAAGATACGGAAGGTTCATGTCAAATCTAGTTGTACGGTAATATTGAACTAACCAAGATTAGTTGATTCACATAGACCATTTGATCACATGTGGTGCTTTGTACTCCGATTTCAATGGCTCATTTTGTTCTAGTGATGAGTCTCCAAGAGATGTTTTACACTCTGGAAGACTCACTGTCCTTCATTCTGAAAAATACGTGTCTCTAGTGGCATGCAACGGCTGGTTTGGGTATCAATCACGTCAACTACAAAAGTCGTGATGGAAAATAAGTCAACAAATCTCGACTACCTGGTTCGTTTTAAAAGATGGCAGCCATTTTTTACGTACTTTACAAAAGTGTGTAGTTCACTTTGCACTAATAATGACCACCAGATTTACTTGCGATGAGAAATGGTTAAGTGAAAGAACATGGCATTGGATGCTCCTGAGTAATTTATTGACTCACTGACCACCCCACACATCTAGGACACACAGCACTTAATGATATCCGCAAGCATGCGTCCCCTTTCCCGTATGCTTGTAGAATAGCGACTCATTCCTCTATTAGGAATTATTTGCTTCCCGAAGGCCAAACATCAATTGAGGTTGAGATCCATCTTCTCGATTCGAGTCAGTATTGTTTCAATGCATTAACAATATTCCTTCTTCATGATCTTAAGGAACAGTCAGGACTATTGAAATAGTTAGAGGACGATCCTCTTTTTACTGCAACAAGGTAATGCAGCCCGGTACCAGGACCTGTAACCCTATGCGGCGCAGCCAATCGCAACGCAATTTAACATATCGCACTTCACCCACCGAGAAACTTACCCCTTAGAAGATTTTGACTTTAGTCGGGATGAGAGAAATTACATGCTTGCCTTCCTCATCCCCATTTTCGTCTTCATTCGAAGTAACTTTCTCATACTTCCTTAAGTAGTGCATCCCACTTCCTGGCATTGGCATTAGATAGTCATATTATCCCATGCCAAGTAGAACGGAGAAGAATAAAGTAAAATAGAGCAGAAGAGAGCAGAGGAGAGAAGAGATCAATGGGAGATGGAGGAGGAAGTGATAGAAGAGCGTTGGGAATGGAAGGGGGAAGAGAGAACGGGAGGTGGGCAGAGCCAGGATGTTTGCATCCAGAAGCAAGCCTTTTACAATTATGCGCCTGGTTAGTATCTCGTTAGAAAAGATTAACAGATCATGGTGCTCAATTTTCAATAAATAAAGCAATTCAAGAAGTTTTCTTCCACCGTTTAACTTTTTGTGTTTTACAGGAACTTATTTGTGCATCTTACATTTAACGCTCAATTAGTAAGAATATGATGTTTTCAGGCATTTTTTAGTAGTTTTAATTTATCCCTTTGTCCTCTTACGTATTTTGAAAATCAATTCTGCAAATAGCTCTATTTTAACATTAATTAGAGGGCTTTTGGGGTAAGGGTGTGATTTGTGTTGCTGTAGACTTGCAAATGTTAGCAGATTTTCGCTATTCTAGGAGAAATTTGAAGTTATTATCTGTGAAAAGTCCAAAAACTAAACTTTTTATTTGTATTTTAAGAATAAACCAAAGTAAATAATCAAAACTTGCTCTTTTAATTAAATTGGTCGGATCGTTTTCTTAACAGTAGATCGTCAATAGCGTTTTGGAATGGATAGGCGTGGAATACAGACAAATGATAGCCTTGAAGGTTTAATGAAGGTTTTCTTTGAAATGGAATGGTTCTTGCATATTGATTCTTTGGCCTTTCTGCGTCATAGTACCAATCCCCTGTAATTACTAAATTTCGTCATAAATTACAAGGAATTTTGTAGCCAAAACGACATTTGCAGTAGACACATTATTTGTGCGATCTTATATGTTTCGGCGGTAATTATTCTGTACTGCCAGCTCAGGCGGAAGACGTGGACAGAACACGGAACAGAACAGCAACCGACTCAAGTAGCTAACCACGTTTATTCTCTCTCTGTCGTAGTTAGCCAGACGGGTGGTCAATCTTTCAGTCAAGAAAGTAAAATATTGAAAAATGGACAAGAAAACACCAAGAAAGTTGGCGATAGCTACTGTGAGTAGTTTGTAGTTGTGGTAACTACTTAGAGACATTGTTTTCTATTAGCGCATTCTGAGATAGCATTTGAATGTTTCCCATGTTTTGATGAGGATAGTGAAGGAAAGTTAGGCCCAGATTTTGAAATATTCCTTATATATGCAGTAAGAGTAAATAAAGCTCCCTAAAAAATACCGAAATTCGTCAACAGCAGCGCAAATAAACAAAGGATTGTGGTTTGTTTGACGGTATGAATTTACATAAATCAAACATTCCCATCATTAATGTTTGCTTCTTGGTAACTTTCTGGCCCCATCTTACGCTATTTATTGTAACTTTTGGTCTCGAATGAAACACCATCAAATAGGTACTTCGTAGACCTAAAAAATAATCTTTCTGCTGGAGCGTGCTGAGCCCTAACCCAGAAAGACTGTGTCAGGACGATCAAGTTGCAATGGCAAAACTTTCCAGACTAAAGACGTCTCGACGATATTAGCAAAAGGCTAAAATAAGCGCATAATCATGTCAAAGGCCTGGGTCTACAAATAAATGTAGTACTATTCTTTTAAAATATGCGCCTTTCTTTGTAAAATCAAAAGTTCTGATTTAATCCGACCCCCACTTGTATTGTCATAATGCTCAGCATTTGCTTTCACGCCAAAATGCCTTCTTAAAAGTGTTGGACTTTCCTACTGAACTCTCATTTCAAATACACTTTATCCTTCAAGGTGACACTTATTTTACAAAGCCACAGTGTATTCGAAAGAGATTCCACCACCTCCATTCCGATGGGAATGTCGCTAGTTGAACGATATTATGACAGAGGGGATCCTAGATGAAACATTCTTTAAAGAGAATCGAATGTTTCACACGTGTTATAATCTCTTACTAATGAACGTATTCCGTTTTTCACCTCTTGAAAATTTAACATCAAAGTTATACAAAGTTTCATTATTTCCACATCAAAATGACACCAATTTCTCAGCACTTTGTCTCTCTTCGTCTAACTCACGATAAGTTTCAGTGCCTCTCTAAGCCGCTCTGCATGTACACATGTGGGCTAAGCACACTGACTGCTCAATGCGAACCTGATTGGACCTCGGCTAAGGCCATAAACTTTATATAGGTCTTGCAGCTTCCTTTTGGCCCCTTAGCTTTCATTGTGACTTTCTTTCCTACCATGGCAGCTCGTTCTGTCCTCATTCTCGCAGCGCTTTTAAACCTTGCTTTCCTAAACGTGGAGAGTAGAACCATTGCCGGACCAAAGTTTTTCTCAAACGCTTCAACTATTTACATGAAATCAAAGATCGGCACAACGATTAAGTCGGCCTCGCTAAAAGATGCTAAAAAGGAGGGGGAAGAGGTGGGGAAAGAGGAACTACCTGACCCCATTAGCGCCGTTGCAGTCGAGTCAGCAAACAAAACTCTGAACCCAACGCATAATGAGAAAGTGGACGAATTCATTGAAGAGAGTGATTTTGATGATGGGTCAAAGAAAGAAGGTAGTAGTGACGTTAGCGAAGACAAAAAAATCCGCATTTTACAACAGTATGTTTCAATCCATGGAAAACGAAGTAAATGTGCTGATGTTTTTTATGGTTGCAATGGTGTTTTACGGGACGATGATGATAGCGAAGAGCTTGATTATGAAGCAAATGAAGTTGACAATGGGTATTATGATCCAAAGAGAAAATCGGCTTTTAACGAGGATAATAAGGAAGTGAAGGATGGGGAAGGACATGATATTTATGATGACATCGATTTTGATAATATCGAAGACGACGATGAAGATGACAAAGAGGATGTTGAAGAAGACCAGGAAAACATGGAGGATTTGGAAGGTACCATTGTTAAGGATAATATCAGCAGTGATAATGCTGACGATAATAACGAGAACAAAAGCGGGAATGAAAATGATGAGGCTGAGAATGCCAGTGTCGACAAGGAGAAGAACTTTTAATAAGGATGTGATGTCGATGAAGCTGACAAAGAAAGTTTATTCAAGGCCGCACATAATAATTTTAGTATCTACCTTTATTCTCAAAATTTCGTTATGCCTACTATTCATTTTACCGATTTGATTGTTTGGATGAAAGTATGGATAGCATAAACTAGTGAATTTTTTTCATTTATCTGAGTTTTGCCTTTTTTGGGAAGGCATTAACAAGTCTATGAGAGAAATCTACCCTCATGCCCTATCCTTTTTTCTTTCCCACAAGGGAAACCATAGTCATTACTTTGGTCTTTTTTCGAATCCAGTTCATGTCCATCTTAGCAAATGAATCATATATATCTGGCCCACGTATACAGGTGAAAAAATGGGACAGTCGCATATTTGTGTTTGTTGATAGCAGAAGGGTTAGGGAGCTACATTTGGCATATTAGAAGGACAAATTCAGATGTATCCATTTACGGGAGTTTGAGAGAGCGTCTAGTTAAGTGTTTGCGAATCATAAAGTGATTGGTAGCTATGTTTGGTTAAAAATAAATCTTCGAAAAGATGTGATTACTGATTTATGGTAGACAATTATTCAAGAGAATCATTTGTACCCGTGATCGAGTGCGATCATTATGACATACATACACAAACTACCGGTAGCAATTGCAGAATGAATATGAACAATCAGTAGAAAACTAGGCACTTGTAAATGTTCTACGAATATCGTTAGCTAATGGAATTGCCAAGTGCATAAGTGTTGAGGCGCGAGAACAAGGAACGATCCTGTGGTAAGCCTAGCCAAGAACACGCACGCAGAATGGCGGTAACCTTAGTCAAGCCTGGTGATTGGTCCTTTTGTGGCTTGAAGACCAAGCAGAAGCTCATTCATGAGTTAACAGGATCAAATGGACTCCTGATCAAAGATTACACTTAGTTGGTAGTGGAGTGATGACTGTGACATTGACACAGGTAGCTCGATTTAATCACCGTTCATCTGTATACAAACCAGTAGTTTCACAAGATATTGGGTACGACAGTGTGTCACTTTTCCTCATAACTTATAACCTTTTTCATGATTGAGCCTCACCAGACATGCAAAATAAGGCCGCAGCACAAACTGTGTCCTTCACACAGAGTAAATGTGTCTTGGTGGCTTGGTTTTATTGCCACCGTCTCATCAGCGCTACAAATACCACTTCTTCACTCAGATCATCAATTCTCAAACAAGTTACTTAGAAATATGTTTGTTGGGTT